>NC_072015.1:2329496-2346996 GCF_027791375.1 Indicator indicator
GGGGGGGAGGGAGGGGTGGGGGGTGTGGGGGGGGCGGGGGGGGGGTGGGGAGTGAAGGGGATGGGGGGGGCGAGTGGATGTGATTGCGGTCGCTGCTCGCGGAGGTTTGGGTCGGCTGTGGGGGGGGCAGGGCGATCCCTGTGAGCTTGGGGCCGGGTGGGGCCTCGGAGGGAGGCAGGGTGCGTGGGGGGTGCTTTGGGGGGTGGGTGCGTTGGGAGCGTGAGGGGGGGGAGGGGCGGGGGTGTGTGGCAGAGGGGGGGCTGGGGGGAGGGGGATTGGGGGCGAGGGTGGGGGGGGGGGGGGAGGGGAGCGCGGGGGGGAGGGGGGCGGGAGGGGGGGGGGGGGGGGGCAAGGGGGGGGGAGGGGGGAGGCGTGGAGGGCGGGGGTGGGGGGTGAGGGGGCGTGTGGGCCGGTAGGGGGGCGGGGGGGGGGCGCCGAACCCCCGCCGTGTCTAGCCCCGGGGTCCGCGCGCGCCTGGACGAGAGGCGCGGTCCTACGGCGCCGGCTCCTCCCAACACCAGCCCCACCTCGCCACCCCCGCCGCGGGGCGTGTGCCTGCGAGGTCCCGCCAGGGCCCGATGCTGTGATCCGCCCCCCGTGGGGGGCTTAGGCCGGCTGGCTCTGGTGCGCTGCGCTCGCCACACCGCTAGGCCGCCCGGATTGTGGTGCCGCCGGCCCCCCCCCGCCCCCTCCAACCGCCTCTCCTCCCCTCCCCGCCCGCCCGCCTCGCTCTGGACGCCCCCGGGGCACCGGCTGCTGTCCTCGAGACTAGGCTTCCCCTAGTGTCTCCCCGTCCCGAGGACTCCAGGCGCTCTATGGAGCTGCGGCAGCACGGGGGTGGCAGTGGGGGCTGTTGGTGGGGCCTGTGGGAGGGAGGTCGAATGAGATGCGTTTTGGGAGCTTGAGGCTGCTAGTGTGGCTTCGTGGGTCTCTGGGGTGGTGGCTGGCGGAGGCACTGCTGGGTTGCGTGGCGAGGCTGGGGCGGATTTTTTTTGTGTGGCCTGTGTCTGGTGCTGTCGAGGGGGGCGAAAAGGCGGGGATATATTATTGTGGGGGTGGATGGAAGGGATTGAGTGTGGGCTGGGCTGGGTGTCGTGCCTCGGCTCTAGTCGGGGGGGTGTGGGTCGGCTCCTGTGACTCGGGGGGTGGGTGGGCTGCTGGTGGGAGTGGATTGGTGCTGGGGCTTTGGGTTGCCGGGGCTGTTGGGCTCGTTGGTCCGTTGTTGTTGTTTGCTCGGGTGACTGTGGCGCTGATGGCTGTCTGCCTTATCTTAGTGTCGGAGCGTGTCTAGGGTGGGGGTGTGCACTTGACTGGCGGGGGTCTGGGGGAGGGTGGGTGGCGGCGCTCCTGGGGAGGTCGTGTGGGCTTGGTTTATGTTTGTGTGGAGGGTGGGTGAGTGGTAGGGGTGGCGGGGGATGACTGATCTGTGATGAGACTCTGTGCTGGGGGGGGGTGTGCTGAGGGGTGCTGATGGTGGGGATGGTGGTGCGTGGGCTGTGACGTGGTAGGCGTTTACTGATGGTTTTGCTGATGTGGTGGGTGCTGCGCGAGGGAGCTGATGGCGGCTGAGGTCGGTGGGGGGGGTGGGGGTGTGGGGGTTATTTTGGTGGCGGGCGTCGCTGTAGCAGGGCGCTGTGGACTGGTCGGGGCGGCAGGTGTGGCTGGGGGCTGGTGGTGATTTGGAATCTGAACCTGTGGTTGAGGTGGGTTGGAAATGGTTTGCGGGCTACGGCTTAGTTCTGGGCCGGGGTGGGCAGTGTCTAGGGTTAGGAATTGCTGATTCGCTGCTTTATTTAAGACTTAGGTGTGGCTGCTGATGTGATGGCGGCTGTGTTGTGAGGGGGGTGCCATACTGGCTGTGGGTGGGGGGGGGGGGCGGCTGCTCGGTGGGGGTGTGTTGGTGTTGGGTGGGGGTGTGGCTCAGCTGGTCTGCGGCTGTGATGGTTGAAGGCGCATTCTGGGGGGCTGGCTGGGGCTGGTGAGATCCTGTGTGGTGGTGAGTGATGCCTGGCTGTGTGTCGGGGCTGTGTGACTTCTGGTTGCTGTGCTCGGAGCTGGGGCAGGGATTTGGGTGTGGGATGTCGGGGGGTGGTCTGGTGCGTGTCGGGGTAGATTGGGTGTGTTCTTTGCTGGTGGCTGTGGGGAGCTTCTCGGGCGTCGGAGGGGTAGAGAGTAGAAGTCTGGTGGTGAGTGGGTGTTTAGGGATGGGGGGTGGTGTAGTGTGGGGGTAGGCAGGGGGGGGTGGGCGGGAGGGTTTTGTCGGGTAGTGTCGCAGGGGGGTCTGACTAGATGAGTGGGTGGGGGGATTCGTGGGAAGGGGGTGGTCGGTGTGAGGGCTTGGCGGCGCCGTGTGGCTGGGCGGGAGGGGTGAGTCGGGGGACGTGGGTGGGGTTGTGGTTGGGGGGGGTGAGGGGTCTTTTTGGTGTGTTATCGTGGGGGGGAAATACTGATTGTAATGTGTGTTGGGTCTTGGGTGGGGGCGGGTGAGGGGGCTGGCTATGCTTGGATTAGAAAAGTGTGGGAATGCGGTGAGGTAGCTGCTGTCGAGGGTGGTGTGGCAGCGCTGGGGGGTGGCAGGGTGTTATGAGTGGGTGGTGTTGTTTGTCCGGCCCTTGGTGTGGGGAAGGGTTGCGAGGGGGGGGGTTGTAGGGTGGAGGAGGGGGATGTCGGGTGCTGTGCGTTTGGTGTGTGGGTGGCGTGGGCGATGCTCGGGGGGGCTGGGGGGCGGTTCCTGGGTATGGGTGGTGGGGGGGGTTGGTGGCTCTGCTGCGGGCTAGGGTGCTTGGCTCGGCGGGGGGGGGGGGTCTGTCTCTGGGACATGTGTTTTTTAGGGTGACCTGATTTGATTGATGGGGCGGGCTGGTGGTTGTGTGTGGGGGCGGCAGCTGGCTGGCTCGCTTTGCTGGGGAAAAAAAGAGAGAAAGTAGATTTAAGCTACTGGGCTGGGGCGTTGCTTGGGTGGGGCGGGATGGAGCTTTCGTGATGCTGGTCTTTGGGCGGGGGCGATGCTTGCGGATGTTTGTGCTGGTCGGGCTGCTGGGTTTTTGGTGGGGGGCGCTGGTGCGGGGGTGGTTCTTGTTCGCGGTGTGGCTGGGGTGGGGGGGTGGTCGCTTAGTGGTGGCCGGTTGCTGGACTGGAGGAATTGGTGGGTAGGGGGGGGGGGTGGTGGTGGGGATTGGGCTTGTGCGGTGAGGGTGGGTGTGTCGATGTTGTGCGGTGTTGGCTGTGCTGGGGGGCTGTAAGTGGGGGGGCTGGGCTGGTTGGCCTGGAAGGGGGGGAGGAGGGGGGGGTGGTCATTGGGCAGGCTTGACTCTCTCATAGGGGGCTTTCTGGGAGGCGGGTGGGCGGGTTTGTGGGGCTGCGGGGTGCGCTGTGTAGGCATCGCGGGGAGTGGTGGGACAAGTTGGGTTCGCTGGATGTGGCTGGTGCTGAGGGGGTCATGATGGCGCTGGGGGCTTGTCTGAGCTAGGGTGGTGGGGCGGGCCTCGCTGGGGTGTGGGGCGTGGAGTGGGTGTGCTAGGGTGGCTGGTGTGGGTGGTAGGTGTGTCTCGGGTGGGGGAATGATTAGTAGGCCAGGGCGGGCTGTGTGGCGGTGTGCGGGTGGGGCGGGTGTGGGCTAGGATTGCTTCGCTGTGGGGGGGTGCTGGGTCAGGGGGCTTTGCTTTGATGAGGTGGGGCTCAGGTGCTGTTTACATCCAGTTCTGGAGCCTCTATTACAAGGGGGATATGGACATGCTGGAAGGTGTCCAGAGAAGGGCCATGAGGATGAGCAGAGGGCTGGAGCTCCTCTCCTATGTGAAGAGGGTGAGAGAGTTGGGGCTGCTTGGTCTGGAGAGGAGAAGGCTCCAAGGTGACCTTCTTGTGGCCATCCAATATCTGAAGGGGGGTCCAAGAAAGCTGGGGAGGAACTTTTTAGGATCTCAAGTAGTGATAGGACTGGAGGGAATGGAACAAAGCTGGAAGTGGGGAGATTCAGATTGGATGTGAGGAAGAAGTTCTTCCCCATGAGAGTGGTGAGAGCCTGGAATGGGTTGTGCAGGGAGGTGGTTGAGGCCCCATCCCTGGAGGTGTTTGCAGCCAGGCTGGATGAGGCTGTGGCCAGCCTGCTGTAGTGTGAGGTGTCCCTGCCCATGGCAGGGGGGTTGGAACTGGCTGAGCCTTGTGGTCCCTTCCAACCATGGCTGAATCTTTGATTCTAGGAGGACTGGGTGTTCCCAAGGGTCTTTTCCAACCTGAGTGATTCTGTGATTCTGTGATAATCCTTTGAGTGTCATGTCTAGCTTGAAAGATTTGAGGAAGTGAATCAATCTTGAGTAAAGACAAATTGACTTGTTTGGGTTTTTTTTTTGTCCTTCTCTGGAGACTTTCAAAACATGCCTGGGTGCATTCCTGTGCAGACTACTCTAAGTGATCCTGCTTTGGCTGGGTGTTTGGACTGGATGATCTCTTGAGGTCCCTTCCAACCTCTACTGTACTGTGATACTGTGATATGAACAGAATGTGCTCAAATGCAATGGACATTGCCAGCTGTTACAAAGGATTCAAGCAAATGTCAGATGTTAAGCTTGACTAAGAAGGACTTAAACCACAAGACAGGCTTCTCCTTGTGGAAGCAAACTCAATTTCCAGTCAGAACTTCCTCAAAAACATGCCCTCACAGCACCAAAATGTGCACTGTTTGGAGGCTTGCACAATTCTAGGTAGAGGAGGATTGTAATTAAACCAAGCAGCTTGCAGAAACAAAAGTCAAAGTGTTTGTTCATTCATTCTAGATGTTGGGTTGTTTGGATTTTTTTGTTCCTAGGAAACCTATGGAACTGAATACTTTTGTTTATTTCTTCTTTGTTCAGCTTTAAAAACAGAATACAGAGCAGGTACAAATGAAAGGATTAGTAGAAAGCTATTAGCCTGAGCAGCAATTTGGATTAAAAAGAGGAAAGAAGGCACTTGGTACTGCACTTCACTTCCATAAAAGGTTCTTTTCAATGTGCAGAAGACACTTAGGTAACACAAATGCACAGGGCAAAAAAAATAAAAATCTTTTTGCAGAGGCAAAGTAGGTATAGAAATGATGTCCCTGACCCCAGTGCATGATTTGTCTCTACCAGAGTTCTGGCAGCTGGGCAGGTGGCAGCAGCTGCTGGTGTGGGAGCAGTTGTTGCTGAGGACTTTCCATCTGCCAGGCAGCAGGAGCAAGGGTAAGCACCCGAGCTCACTGCAGCTCCCCCATGGCTCTGGCTTCCTACTCCAGCCCTCCTCAGATCCTCATTTGTGGACTTGCAAAAATTTTTTTTTTTTTGTCTGTGTGGCTGCAAGGTCCTGAGCCAGCTCTGGAAATCTTTCTGAGTAACTTGAAAGCAAACCAAAAAAACAATCAAAGCAGCAAAGTCACTCCCTTTTCCCCTGGCCTATATTAAGCTGTAATGTTTTAGATAAGGTTTGTACATTTCTGTTTTCTGCCTGTGCATGCATGTCTTGGTCTGGAGGCAGAAAGAGACTCAGTTCTTTGTGAACATTCCCATGTTGTGAAACTGAAGGCAAAAACAAGGCCAAAATATCAAAAGCCAGGCTTTTGAAGGAGAAGGAGAAGAGGGAGAGGAGGAAGGAAGAGAGGGAGAGAGGAAAAAAGCGAGAGAGAGAAGGAAAGGAATCATATTACCACCCTCCCACCCCAGCCCCAAGACAATGTGGGTCAAGGAAGGGTGCTGCTGCATCCTTGTTGGCTTGTGCTGCCTGCCCTGGAGGAAGGCAGGGAGAGATCCCCAAGTCCAAGTCCTAGTCCTTCTCTGAGTAGCAGCCTCCAACATGTGGTGTCTTCAGAAAGAGGTCTTTTCTCCAGGAGATACAGCAGGCAGAACTTAGGGCGTGGAGAGAGGATTTGTGAGGTGCCCCTGCCCATGGCAGGGGGGTTGGAACGAGATGATCCTTGTGGTCCCTTCCAACCCTGACTGATTCTATGCTTCTATGATTCCTGCTCTGCTGCTTCCATGCTACATGGTGTCTGTCCTTTTGTCTCCTTGTTTTTCTCCTGCTCAAGTCTTTTATAGAGTTTTTTAGTCACAGGGGTATTTTTTAGGTGTGTGTCCAGGTGTTGTCCCCAGGGAATCTTCCTGTGTATTCCTTGTGTGCTTACAGGAGTCCAGCAGATGGAGGGGGAGGCTTCACCTCCTCCTTCACCTTTTACCTGTCCATACACACAATACACACCAGAGGCTTCTTATGCCTGGTGGTGAATCCATTGTATCCTCTTCACCATCCTCCTTTCTGGGGTAGAGATGATCTTGTCTGTGCACATTCCAGAGAGTTGGTACCAGTGGCATCTGCCCATTACATTACACATTTCTGTTGCCAGAGAATCTTTTCACAGCATCACACTATCACAGCATCACACTATCACAGTTTCACACTATCACAGTATCTCAGTACATTAGAGGTTGGAAGGGACCTCCAGAGAGCATCCAGTCCAAAGCAGGATCACTTAGGGTAGTCCACACAGGAAGGCATCCAGGTGGGGTTGGAAAGGCTCCAGAGAAGGAGACTCCACAACCTCTCTGGGCAGCCTGTTCCAGGGCTCTGTCACCCTCACTCTAAAGAAGTTTCTCCTCATGATGAGCTGAAATCTTCTCTGTTCAAGTTTGAACCCATTGTTCCTTGGCTTATCACTGTGAACCACCCAAAAGATCCTGGCCCCCTCCCCTTGACACCCACCCCTCACATATTG
Source organism: Indicator indicator (assembly GCF_027791375.1). Taxonomy (NCBI): domain Eukaryota; kingdom Metazoa; phylum Chordata; class Aves; order Piciformes; family Indicatoridae; genus Indicator; species Indicator indicator. The sequence goes on from NC_072015.1 coordinate 2,336,218, forward strand.
ATAGACATTGATCAGATCCCCTCTCAGTCTTCTCTTCTCCAGACTAAACAGCCCCAGGGCTCTCAGTCTCTCTCCATAGGGGAGATGCTCAAGTCCCCAAATCATCATCATGGCTCTTGATTCACATCAAGGGAGACAAGATTTGGTCTCTCACAATGCAGCAGCACATCCCTTCCTAACTGTTACCTGAGAAGATTTATGAAAGGTAAACATCAGAATCCTGGAGGGTCTGTGGGATTTTCCAGACCCAAAGAAGTGTTACCATTGTGTGTGGCAATCTTTGTGCTACTGAATTTTTCATCTTAGAGATCTTTTCCAACCATGGTGAGCCTGTGAAATCTGGGATCCTTATAACTTTACTATTGCAGGGCTTGGGATGGTCTCAAGGCCAGGCTGGAAAGAGCCCTTGAGCAACCTGGTCTGCTGGAAGATTTCCCTGTCCATGGCAGGAGGATTGGAATTAGATCTTTAAAGTCCTTTCCAACCCTAACCCTTCTACGATTCTGTGACTTTGTGATCTCTGAGAGGTCTTTGGCTGCTTCAGGGAAGCAACCAAAATCTACATCACAGCAGATCTGTCTCTTGACCCTCTGCCAACCAATTTGTTTAAGCAAACAAATGTTTCTGAATTCATATTCATAAGCTTTTCACCACCATTCAGGAGTCAGGTTATCTCAGCTACCAGCAAGTTAATAAGTGAGTCCTGCTAGACAGCTTGCTTTAAATCTAAAGAAATCACCCAATACAGATTTATCAGCAGCTTTTCAGTTTGTCTAGTTAGCAAATGCACAGTTTTGCATATTTCTTAGCTTTTTTCTAGCTAAGTTGCCCAAACTGGCACACAGAATCTAGCTACTACAGCACAAACATGATTGCAAGCCAAAGCTCTCTCCTCTTTAGTTGGGAACAAACCCAACTAAGCAAATAAATGCTCCACAATGAAATTGGCATTTACTTGATGTGGGAGTAGTACTTGATGAGGGAGGGAACAAACAAGGGTTTTTTTGGCTGCTTTCACTCATGAAACTCTTGGTGTCCACTAAAGGTTTACCCTCACCCTTTACATCTTTATAAACAGGAATGAGGTCACTCTCAGGCTCCTCTTCTCCAAGCTCCAGAGCCCTCAGCTCCCTCAGGCTCTCCTCATGAGGAAGATGTTCCACTCCCTTCAGCATTTTTGTGGCTCTGTGCTGGGCTCTCTCAAGCAGTTCCCTGAGGTCCTTCTTGACCTGAGGGGCCCAGAACTGGACACAAGATTCCAGATGCAGCCTCAGCAGGGCAGATTAGAGGAGGAGGAGACCCTCTCTCAACCTACTAACCACAGTCCTTCTAATGCACCCCAGAATGGCAATGGCCTTCTTGGCCACAAGAGCACATTGCTCCCCAGAATTGCCAGATCCTAGGCAACCAGCAGAGCTCAAAACTGAGAGCTGCTTTTGTAACTACCTTGATCTTAATAATTCTTGATTTAAAAGTAGAATTTAAGGGTTTTCAGGGCAATCCTTGCTTCATCACTTTTCAGATTAATTATTTGAAAAGGGCATCCTAGCAGTAACTGCAATGTCATTAATGCTTAAACTGCAATGGCTTTTGCTGCATGACAGCAAGTTTGTCAGCATGCCTGAATTCAGGCAATGTAAGATTTAAGGGAAATAACTTTTGTGGAGGAAGTTCTTAGTACTCTTCACCCAGTTTTACTGTTTCTTCCACAATAGGAAGGCACAAAGTAGTAGAGTGAGTACATTGCTTGCCTGGGAGCTTTATTCTGCTCTTTTAAGGGAATGGAAGACCTTCCTTATGAGGAGAGATTGAGGGATCTGAGGGCTCTTTAGCTTGGAGGAGACTAAGAGGTGACCTCATTCATGTTTATGAAGGTGTGCAGGGTGAGTGCCAAGAGGCTGAAGCCAGGCTCTGCTGGGTGATGCCTAATGCCAGCACAAGGGGCAATGGGTGGAAGTTGAGGCATAGGAAGTTCCATGGCAACAGAAGGAATTTTCTTTTTCCTTGTGAGGGTGACAGAACACTGGGAGAGGCTGCCCAGGGGGTTGTGGAGTCTCCCTCTCTGGAGATACTCAAAACCCTCTGGATGTGTTCCTGTGTGATCTGCTCCGGGTGACCCTGCTCTGGCAGGGGGGTTGGACTGGATGAGCTTTGGAGGTCCCTTCCGACCCCTACCACTCTGTGATTCTGTGATTCTAGAAAAATCTGAACACAGTGATAAGGCTTGCAATGTCCAAATCAGAAATCCCAGTCCCTTGAAGTCTTTTCTCTCATGCCTTTAGAAACAATTGGTCACAACAAGAACAGTTGGGTTTATTTTAGTCCAAGCAGTAGGCATGTGTCAAGCCCTTTCTTGTAGAATATCCTCTCCCCAATATGTTACTCCTTCTGGAAACCCAGAAAAAAGTCTTCAAGTGCTAAAAATGTCTTTTTGAATGAATGAATGAATGAGACACTGCAATTTTCCTAAGAATAAGGAAAAGCTTTTCTATTTACCTTGATTTTTATATTTTTTAATAACTAGGCTAAAAAAATCTCTTTATTTCTTTATTTTCTCTACTTCTTTATTTTCTTACTTTATTTTCTTTCCTTATTTTCTCTATTTCTTTATTTTCTTTATTTCTTTATTTATTTAATTTCTTTCCTTGTTCTCTCTTTCTTTATTTTCTCTATTTCTTTATTTTCTTTCCTTAGTTTCTCTAGTTCTTTATTTCCTTATTTCTTCACTTTTAATTTCTGTATTTCCTTTGATGATTATCTTATACGATACTGTCTGGAAGATGTCCAGAGAGGGGCCATGAGGATGATCAGAGGGCTGGAGCTCCTCTCTTGTGAAGAAAGATTGAGAGAGTTGGGGTGGTTCAGTCTGGAGAAGAGAAGGCTCCAAGGAGACCTTCTTGTGGCCTTCCAGTATCTGCAGGGGGCTACAAGAAAGCTGGAGAGGGACTTTTTAGAATGTCAGGTAGGGATAGGAGCAGGGGGAATGGAGCAAAACTAGAAATGGGTAGATTCAGATTGGATGATAGGAAGAAATTCTTCACCTTGAGGGTGGTGAGAGACTGGCAGAGGTTGCCCAGGGAGGTGGTGGAAGCCTCATCCCTGGAGGTTTTTGCAGCCAGGCTGGAGGTGGCTGTGAGCAACCTGCTGTGGTGTGAGGTGTCCCTGCCCATGGCAGGGGGTTGGAACTGGATGAGCCTTGAGGTCCCTTCCAACCCTAACAATTCTGTGATTCTTGATTATAAAGGTCAAATCATTGTATTTATATTTCCTGGACTTAACTTCAAAGCTCAGATGAAATCATAGAATCATAGAATCAGTCAGGGTGGAAGGGACCACAAGGCTCAGCCAGTTCCAACCCCCCTGCCATGGGCAGGGACACCTCACACTACATCAGGCTGGCCACAGCCTCATCCAGCCTGGCTGCAAACACCTCCAGGGATGGAGCCTCAACCACCTCCCTGCACAACCCATTCCAGGCTCTCACCGCTCTCATGGGGAAGAACTTCTTCCTCACATCCAGTCTGAATCTCCCCACTTCCAGCTTTGTTTCATTCCCCCCCAGTCCTGTCACTCCCTGAGATCCTAAAAAGTCCCTCCCCAGCTTTCTTGGAGCCCTCTTCAGATCCTGTAAGGCCACAAGGAGGTCACCTCGGAGCCTTCTCTTCTCCAGACTGCACAACCCCAACTCTCTCAGTCTGTCCTCAGAGCAGAGCAGCTCCAGCCCTCTGCTCATCCTGGTGGCCCTTCTCTGGACACCTTCCAGCATGTCCATAGCCCTCTTGGAACAGAGGCTCCAGAACTGGATGCAGTACTCCAGGTGTGGTCTCTCCAGAGCTGAGCAGAGGGGGAGAATCACCTCCCTGGCCCTGCTGGCCACACTTCTCCTGCTGCAGCCCAGGCTCTGCTTGGCTCTCTGGGCTGCAAGTGCTCACTGCTGGCTCCTGCTGAGCTTCTCCTCCCCCAGCACCCCCAAATCTGTCTCTTCAGGGCTGCTCTCCAGCCAGTCACTGCCCAGTACATGCTTTTACTGATCGTGTTATTAATGTAGTTTGCCAGGAATTGCCAGGGAACATTTTGCTGTTGGATTTTTCCAACTCCATATGCAGTACAATAGTGAGGCACAGAGTACTTACCAAGGTATTCATATCCTTGGGTCAGTAATTCCACTGAATTTTATATGCTTCTCATTTCTGTTTTGCATCCCCCACACATGTCATAGAATTAGTTGCTCTACCAAGAGAAATAGAGTTCAATTGTACCTGGAGCAGGTTTAGTAAATACACTGATTTGTGAATAATGGAAGCACAAAACCGTGTGGGGGAAAACAGCAACAAAATGAACCAAAACAAATAGATTATGATAAAATGTGTTTCACAGAAGGAAGGGTTTAAGGAAAGACAAGTTGTTCAGAAAGAACCCTAGGGGTGTTGTAAGGGCTGTTCTGAGCATGCATGAAGGAGTGTTTGCAATGGAAATCAGCAATGCTCTGTGTTAGAGAGCAGACAGCTCATGCAGTCACATTCTCAGAGCAGCCTCCTCTGCTTCACACTAACCATCCCCAGCTCCTTCAGTCTCTCTCCAGCACATTTCTTCTCCAGGCCCTTCCCAGCTTCCTTGCCCTCCTCTGCCCTGTCTCCAGCACCTCCACATCTCTCTGGCATTGAGGTGCCCAAAGCTGGACAGAGCACTCCAGGTGTGGCCTGAGCAGAGCTGAGTGCCTGGGGACAATCCCCCCCCTGCTCCTGCTGGACACAGCATTGCTGATCCCAGCCAGGATGCCTTTGGCTTTCTTGGCCCCCTGGGCACACTGCTGGCTCCTCTTCAGCTGCTTGTCCATTAGCACCCCCAGGTCCCCTTCTGCCAGTAGCTTTCCAGCCACTCTTTCCCAAGCCTGTAGCATTGCTTGGGGTTGTTGTGACCCATGTGCCACATAGCATTTGGGTCACAACCCAAGTTCACAGCGAGAGGAATCAGCTTTGTAACTTGTTGATGTTTTTTTATTGCTTCCATTGTTGTTGGCTGCTATACTCTGTAGACAGGGCTTTTTAAATTGGCAGGGGCTTAGGTGGTTCATCCAGCAGTCCTTTGTCACAAAATAGGTTGTTTGGTCATGGAGACAGTCTTTGAATTAAACTTAAAAATACTGCCACCTTATGTTTTATTTCTGATGATAAAAAGCAATTTTTTTGTTTGTTTGATGTGCCATGCAAGTGTCCTGCCTCTGACCCTGTGCATGCTGCCACCACTCTCTGCCATGACCTACAAGATCAATGAAAACAAAGGTTGTTAAAGTTTGCTCTGAGGAAACCACAGTTTAAAACAAAGTCAAATATGATTTCAGCACAATCCCTTCTTCACTGGGTACAGCAGTTCACCTAGAGAAAGGTTTTCAAAGGAGGAAAGTCAGATGTGAGGAGGTGTTTGTGACAGTTTTTGCAGCCAGGCTGGATGTGGCTGTGAGCAACCTGGTTTAGTGTGAGGTGTCCCTGCCCATGGCAGGGTGGGTTGGGACTGGCTGATCCTTGAAGTCCCTTCCAACCCCTACCATTCTAATAAAGGTCAAATCATTGTATTTATACTTCCTGTATTTCTACAGCCTGGAATATGTACTTCTACTGATCTTGTTGTTAATCTAGTTTGCCAAGAACTGCCAGAGAACATTTTGCTGTTAGACTATTCCAACTCTCTTGCCACTCAACGACCAAAATTGTGCTGATTAATTAATTGGTATCTCAGAATTCACTGCATACTTCCAATGACATTTTAATAGTCTGGGTTGTTTTTTTTTTTTCACTGTTCTTAATAGAAAGTCAGTTTATGAAGTGTTTGGACTGCATGCAAGGCTTTCGCTTAAAGAAGTTTTCAGTGGAGCTACGTCTCTTGCACCAGATTTTTCATACTGCCAGCGTTTTACATCGTTTGTAAATGAATCCAATGAAGCAAAACTAGCTGCAAAAGCATCATCTTAATGTGTAATAATGGAAAAGAAAACCATGGCTTTATGGCTACCCCATCCTTCTTCCCTTCCCCAGATTGCCAAAGTTATGTTAATATGGCCAATTTATTACATCTGAAAGCACCATTATGTAAATGTGGTGGATATCTATTACAAAAAGCATTTGCTGCTGCAGGATGTTATGAAGAGAGGAATGATTTTTATAATGCTGTGATCTCTGCACACTGAAAGCCAGTGAGAGTTCAGCTAGTTACCCCATCTTTTTTTTTATTACAAAAGTTATGTGATATTAAGAAATTGACAAGACAAAATGCCATTGTTGCACTGCTTTGGCTTTTAATAATGCTGCTCCTCAATATAGGAAGGACATGGAGCTGATGGAGCAGGTCCAGAGGGTTATGAAAATGATCAGGGGGTTGGAGCAGCTCTGTTACAAGGAAAGGCTGAGAGAGCTGGGGGTGTGCAGCCTGGAGAAGAGAAGGCTCCAGGGACACCTAATAGCAGCCTGCCAGTACCTGAAGGGGGCTACAAGAAGGATGGAGAGAGACTGTTTGCAAAGGCCTGCAGAGACAGGACCAGGGACAATGGCTTCAAACTAGAGAGGAGCAGATTGAGATTGGATGTGAGGAACAAGTTCTGCACCATGAGGGTGGTGGAACACTGGAACAGGTTGCCCAGGGAGGTGGTTGAGGTCCCATTCCTGGAGATATTCAAGGTGATGCTCGACAGGGCTGTGGGCAACCTGATCTAGTTGGGGATGTCCCTGCTGAGTGCAGAGGGGTTGGACTGGATGAGCTTTGGAGGTCCCTTCCAACCCAGACCATTCTATGATTCTGCTCTAGGAAAAACAAACAGCTACAGCTTCCACCTTTCAGAAGTTCAGAAGCACATAAATATTGGTCCAGAAAAGAGCCAGACAAATCCCAATACTCCCTGGGATGCTCCAGCTATGTAATTAATATTTTACTGAATACATCCCCAGTACAAAATCCCAATCTGTGATATTCAGCAAACATTAAACTCCAGCAGAAACCTTGCACATTTGAGACATACTCTGCAATAAATGATCAGCTCACTTGAGCAAACAAGTTCAGACAGTCTTGAAGCTCAGAAGTATTTCTGTAGTCAATTAACATAATCTCTTCAGGGAGGATGTTTTTGAAAAGCAGGATGAGATTACACAGTTACTCTTGAAACTGAGACAACAAAAAACCCCACTGGTTTATTCTGAAAGGAAGTTTGTTTGGTTTGTTTTTTTTTGAGTTTTTAGAAGGTCCAGTTCAGACATCCTAATAAATAGCCATCCTAGTAGATAACTCAGAAATTTAGTCTGCTTTTTGTTAAAGGAAGGATTTCAGAATCAGAGAAACATTCAGGTTGGAAAAGACCCTCAGGATCACCAAGTCCAACCCACAACCCTACTCCTCAAGGGTCACCCCTAAACCACAGCCCCAAGCACCACATCCAAACCACCTTGAAACACATGCAGGCTTGGGGACTCCACCACCTCCCTGGGCAACCTGATCTAGTTGGGGATGTCCCTGCTAAGTGCAGAGGGGGTTGGACTGGATGAGCTTTGGAGGTCCCTTCCAACCCAGACCACTCTGTGATTTTATGCTTCTATGATTTTTCATTGTTTCTTAGTGGCAATTTAACAAGATTTTTGCTATGCAAAATAAAATAAATTAAAAAAAAAGCAAAAGAGCAAACATTTTAACATATAACAGACACCTGCTTGTAACCTTCACTAGGCAGCTTTTTATCAAAGCATTTTTTGATGACCTCTACCTCAAAAAAAAAAAACCAAAAAACAAACAAACAAACAAAAAAAACCACAAAAAAACAAACCCAAAACAAAACCCAGCTTGACAGATTTAAATTCATAATGTGCAGGAAATCAGAGACATTTGGGTCCCACTCTACAACAAATCCATTACTGCTGCACAGACCATAATCTACATAAACCACACAAACCTTCAGAGCAAGGATTAGCTCTTGCTAATCCCCTCTTTACTTCTCTCAACCATCTTTCCCTCCCACTGCTGCATCCAGCATAAATGACTTGCTTTCACATCTTAAGTCCTCATGACCTATCTCTGCCCAACCTTTCATCCCTTATGTGATATCAAGACATTGACTCCCATCTGCAGTAATGCCAGTAGTGTCTGCACATGCATTTGATGATACGTAGCTGGTTTTCAACAAACACCTGCCCTCCTTTTCCCAAACCACCTTGCAGGGACAGAGGACGTTACAAGAAGGATCTGGACCTGCTGGAAGGTGTCCAGATGTCCAGAGAAGGGCCATGAGGATGAGCAGAGGGCTGGAGCTTCTCTGCTCTGAGGACAGACTGAGAGAGTTGGGGCTGTTCAGTTTGGAGAATTGTCAGGGTTGGAAGGGACTGTGCTGGTTTGGGGCCAGACAGATCGTCTCTTGCCCCAAAAGGGACAAAAGAATGAGACTCACACAAACGGATTGGAGAGTGATGGAAAGTTTAAATGGAAAAGCAATTGGTGAAGCTACAAAGAACTACAAGCTACAAAGCATAGTGACAAAGAGTATCCCAAAGCGTACAGAACCCCTCACAGAATTCCCAAAGCTTCCCAATCCTTCCCTTCTTCCCACCTGAGGGTAAACCCAAACCCCCCAGGGCTCTTTCTTCCCCCTCCCGCTGCTAGGCAAGTCTCAGGCTGGCCAGGTCCGAGACTGCCCCCCCCTCCATTCTCCTCCTGGCATTAGGCCTAGACAGGCCTAAGAGGCCTTGAGGATACTCCCCCGGCATTACCCGATAAGAGAGGACATCTCCCATGGGAGCAGAGAGGGAAGAAAGAGGAAGAGAATGACTCTGCAGATGGCCTTATAGGGCACAGGATTTATGGGTAGAAATACGTCGTTTCCTGTGTCCACCCCTGTGGGTGGGCACCCAGGACACCAGAGGTGTATCTCATGCAGCACTGGCAGGGGGCACCCAGCCTAAACTGCCACAGGGACCTCAAGGTTCATCCAGTTCCAACCCCCTTGCCATGGGCAGGGACACCTCACACTACAGCAGGTTGCTCACAGCCACCTCCAGCCTGGCTGCAAAACCCTCCAGGGATGAGGCTTCCACCATCTCCCTGGGCAACCTCTGCCAGTCTCTCACCACCCTCATGGGGAAGGATTTCTTCCTAACATCCAACCTGAATCTCCCCATTTCTAGTTTTTTTTCCCCCACTCCTCCTAGTCCCATCCCTACCTGACATCCTAAAAAGTCCCTCCCCAGCTTTGTACTTATTGGAAAGAAATAATTTTATTTCTTCCTCTTTCTGAAGTGCTGCTGTAAATATTCCTACATCCTTAGGCTTTTCCTCACTGGGACACCAGTAATCTTGAAATGCTTAATCCTGCATTAATCCTCAAGCGTGTCCACTTGACTGGAGAGTCTTGCATTGTCCTTGACTAGCATTGTAGCTGTATTACCAAGTCCCCAAGACATTTTCCATCTCATTGACATTTCACTATGAAGTGTTCAGCTTTCTTCAATACCTAGACTGACTCATACAGACCATCTCAGTTCTTACAGATGCATGTTCAGAGCTGGAACTTACATGAAGGTAGTGTCAGTGAGCCAAGCTCACACTCAGTAACAAACAGTAATCCAGGATACCATTGTGGGTCCTGAGGGGAATTGTTTCTTCCTCAGTCATGAATTTGGGCTTGGAGTATGAGCCAAGCAGGATCACAGGATGTTAAGGTTTGGAAGGGACCTCTAGGGATCTTCCAGTCCAACCCCCCTGCCAGAGCAGGACCAGAGAATCCAGCACAGGGCACACAGCAACACATCCAGACAGGGCTGGAAAGGCTCCAGAGAAGGAGACTCCACAACCTCTCTGGGCAGCCTGCTCCAGGCCTCTGTTACCCTTACAAGAAAGAAGTTCCTCCTCATGTTGAGGTGGAACCTCCTGTGCTGGAGTTCATATCCATTGTCCCTTGTACTGTTACAGGGCATCAGTCAGCAGAGTCTGTCCCTGTCCCTTCCTTTCTGATCCCCAGCCCTCAGATATTGATAGATATTGATTAGATCCCTTCTCAGCCTTCTCCTCTCCAGACTAAACAGCCCCAGGCTCTCAGCCTTTCCCCACCAGGCAGTGCTCCAGTCCCTTCAGCATCTTTGTAGCCCTCCCTTGGACTCTCTCCAGCAGATCCCTGTCCCTTTTGAGCTGGAGAAATCAGAACTGGATGCAATATTCCAGGTAAGGTCTCACCATGGCAGTGTAGAGGGGAAGGAGAACCTCCCTGGCTCTGCTGGCCACACTCCTCTGAATGCCCCCCAGGACCCCCTTGGCCTTCTTGGCCCCCAGGGCACATTGCTGTGCCATGCAGAACTTGCTGCCCACCAGCACTCCCAGCTCCTTCTCCTTGGGGCTGCTCACTTCCAAACCTCTATTGGTATATATCATTATGTGAGTATAAATATTCTGGCTTTTTAAAAATATTTATATTTATTTTTAATTGTAGATTCTCATTTAATATGTTGTCCTGACATGCTTTCTCCCTGTCATTTCTAAAGCAGTATGTCTGAAGCAACTACAAATCCTCTTGCCACACCATTTGAGAGATGCAGATCTTCACTGGGCAGGACTGAAGAATGTACCCAATGTGATCCACAGCTTTGTTGTCCAGCTACAGTGCTTCAGAAAAGCAGTTCCTTCTCTTTAACTGAAAATTATCTCAGCTTTCTAAAAGGGAAAAAAAAAAAAAAAACAGAAAACAAAAATGTTGTCATGAATATTCATTTGATTGGCATGGAAATTTGCAGTTGGAGCAGTGTGTAGGCAAACCTC
>NC_072015.1:2351996-2559496 GCF_027791375.1 Indicator indicator
ACCAAAGAGAAACCAAAAGCCAAAGCCAAAGCAAAAAGGGAAAATAAATCAAACCCAAACCCAAAACTCAAAGCCAAAGGAAAACAGAAAAACAAACCAAGCAAAAAAAGATTCTTAGGAAGTTCTTCAGTACCAGGGTGTGAGACTCTGGAACAGGTTGTCCAGGGAGGCTGTGGATGCCTCCTCCCTGGAGGTGTTCAAGGTCAGGTTGGATGAGGCCTTGAGCAGCTGAGCCTAGTTGAGAGGTGTCCCTGCCCATGGCAGGGAGGTTGGAGTAGATGATTTCTTAAGACCCTTCCAGCCTAAGCCATTCTATGATTGTTTATGTTTTCCTCAATACATTATTGCTTCATGTAAGCAAAAAAAAGTCAATATTGTGAGAATTAAAAATGTAACTATTTTTTTAACACTCAAAATATATTCCTGTTTGAGACAAACCAGTTTCTTAAAAAAAAAAAAAAAAAAAAAAAAAGAATAATAGTGAATTTTGCTGCTGTACAGGGAAAAAAATAAAAGAAGTCTTTTTTGGTTTGTATAAATCCATTTTTGATAAAGGAAATCTTTTAGTGGGTCAATATTTTTAATTGGCAGAAGAGCAAAATCGAGGTGCTCCTCATGTGAGTGGTTTGAAAGTTGTCTGGCAGCATTTTATTGCTCTGTTGAAAGCCCTTCACAATGGACATGCTGAGAAAACATAAATTGGAGCACTTTAAGTGACATCAGGCTGTGATATACTCATCCATTTACTTATTAATCTCTTGTCCATATTTTTCTATTTAACTTTCTACATTTTTTTTTTTTTTTTTGTTAGCTTAGAGATATTAATTGCTAATTTTGGACGGATTAAAAAAAAAAAAAAAAAAACTAGTGCAGCTTAGAAGGTGATTAAATAATGCAGATATTCTGAGTTTTTATTAGGTTGCCATATACAATAAGTAGCAACCCAGTGGTCTTTGATCTGTGTCTGCAGAGGAGACATGAAGAAAGGCAAAGATTATGTCATGAAGTGGTTCAGGTTTTCTGTGTCAGAAATCAAGTCACACAAAAAAAAGTCTGAAACTTCACCTAGTGGCATAATATGCTCCTGTCACCTCTTATTAAGGAGACAAAATTTCAGCTACAGAGTGTGTATGAGTTTGTACATCTTTATTCATAGTCATCCTCTTGTCCTCAAGATTTCCTGATGAGAATGTTTCTTGCTGTCCAAGTGTTGCTCAGTATATTTCCTTTCATAAATAAAAAAAAAATAAAAGTAAAATAAAGTAAAATAAAACAAATAAATAAAATAAAATATTTTTTAAAAGTAAAGTAAAATAAAAGAAATAGAATAAAGTAAAAGAAAATAAAATAAATAAAATAAAAAAAATAAAAGTTAAATAAGAGAAATAGAATAAAACAGAATAAAATAGAAAAAAGTAAAATAAAACAAAATAAATAAAATGTTAAAATGTAAAATAAAGTAAAATAAGAGTAATAGAATGGAATAAAGTAAAATAAAATAAGTAAACTTTAAGTTTAAAAATGTAGAATAAAGCAAAATAAGGGAAATAGAATAAAGTAAAATAAAATAAAGTCAAATAAAATAAAATAAATAAAATGGAATTTTTAAAAGTAAAATAAATCAAAATCAAAGAAATAGAATAGAATAAAGTAAAATAGAATAAAGTTAATAAAATATTTTTTTTAAAAGTAAAATTAAATAAATAAAATAAATACATTAAATAAAGTAAAAGAAAATAAAATAAATGTAATAAAGGAAAATAGAATAAAGTAAAATAAAATAAAGTAAAAGAAAATAGAATAAAATAAAATAGAATTAAATAAAATAAAATTGCAGAAGAACTGTGCCTCTAAAGGAACAAAGCATTTATATCATCCACTTTTTGCTGCCACAGTGCTGTTGCCATATCAATACTGAAAACAAGAACAAAATGTTTTTTAGTGAGTGAGATTCTGCTTGAGGTGAATTCAGAGACTACAGGCACCCTTTCTACACCACTCTCTTGATGACTTTATAATGAAATGAGATTATAAAAGCTTTTGTCTTCTTCCTTGGGCCTTGAAAGACAAAAATAAGACTTTTCTGCAAAGACTTTTGAATACATTTTTCAAGTCTTTCTTTGTGTTTTGTTTAACTTCTTTCCTGAATTGTTTTCTGTTCAGATTTCACTTTGCTGGATTTCATTAAAAACAATCAACAAACCAACTCAAAAAAAAAAACACAAAAACCCTCCCAAACCCACAGTGCTCTTCCCTGTTGTTCATCATCAAGCAAGATAAATGCTAAACATGCTGCCTCAATACTAACGTATTCAGCAGGACTTGGAGAGTTCTTTCTCAAAGCAGCCAAAAGGTCATTAAATTAGAAAAGCCATTAGCCTGGATGTCTGCATGTCAGAGACTTCAAGCACTGGCAACCAGTGATTAACTAGCAGCTGAAATGAACCCTGGCTAATAGTTTTTGCCAGAAGCAAATAAAAGCCCGGGAGTACGTTGCAGGTGCATAAAATGTCATTGTGGGTTGAAAAGAGTACCTAGATGTTGGGTGACTGAAAATTGGGAACCTAGGCAGGAATCTTAGCTTTTTGCAGTGCTCATAGATCATAGAACCATAGAATGATAGAACCAAAGAATCATAAAATCATAGAATCACACAATCAGAGAACCATCAAACCATAGACTCATAGAAGCATAGAATCATAGAACCACAGAATCACAGAATCATAGAACCATAGAATCATAAAACCATCTAATCATAGAACCATAGAATTATAGAATCATAGAACCATAGAATCATAAAACCATTTAATCATAGAACCATAGAATTGTAGAATCATAGAATCATAGAACCATAGAAGCATAGAATTATAGAATAGAAACATAGAATCATAGAACCATAGAATCATAGAACCATAGACTCATACAACCAGAGAATCATGCAATCATAGAACCATAGAATCATAAAATCATAGAATCACAGAATCATAGAATCCTAGACTCAGTCAGGGTTGGAAGGGACCACAAGGCTCAGCCAGTTCCAACCCCCCTGCCATGGGCAGGGACACCTCACACTACAGCAGGCTGGCCACAGCCTCATCCAGCCTGGCTGCAAACACCTCCAGGGATGGGGCCTCAACCACCTCCCTGCACAACCCATTCCAGGCTCTCACCACTCTCATGGGGAAGAACTTCTTCCTCATGTCCAGCCTGAATCTCCCCACTTCCAGCTTTGTTCCATTCCCCCTACTCCTGTCACTACCTGAGATCCTAAAAAGTCCCTCCCCAGCTTGCTTGTAGGTCCCCTTCAGATACTGGAAAGCCACAATAAGAATCATAGAATTATAGAACCATCAAACCATAGACTCTTAGAATCATGGAATCATAGAACCATAGAATCACGCAATCATAAAACCAGAGTCAGAGAAGCATAGAAGCATAGAATCATAGAACCATTGCATCATTGAACCATAGAATCATAGAAGCATAGGCTCCTAGAATCATAGAATCATAGAACCATGGAACCATAGAAGCATAGAACCATAGAATCATAGAACCATAGAATCGCAGAAACAGAACCATAGAATCATAGAAACATAGAACCACTGAATCATAGAATGGTAGGGGTTGGAATGGACCTTTGGAGATCACCTAGTCTGATGCTGTGTATGCTAAACTACAGCTTATGTAAGTAACTTGCTTTCATACAGGGTATTATCACATGCTAGACTATCTGCCACAAGTTAAAACCTTTCATCTGTATTAGAGAGCTCCAAAAGTTATGGAATGGGGCAGAAGTTACCTTTCCTTCTCCTTCCTACTACAATTTTACAACATCTAACATGGTTGTTTTTCTTCCCTATCAGTACAGATACTGATTGAAGGTTTCGATAAGCTTGGACACTGTTTGAAATTAGATCTTCATTCATTCTTTCATACAAAACTGAATCAAAACACTCCAAACAAAAGCCAAAACAGAGCAGTAAGTTCACTTAGTTTATTTGACTATTGTTTGATTTGGCTTGGGTTTAGATTTGGTTTGGTTTGGATTTGGATTTGGTTTGGTTTGGTTTGATTTCATTTGATATGGTTTGGTTTGATTTAATTTGGTTTGGGTTTTGCTTTGCTTTGCTGTGGTTTGGTTTGGGTTTTGCTTTGCTTTGCTTTGTTGTGGTTTGGTGTGATTTCATTTGATATGGTTTAGGTTTTGGTTTAGTTTGGTTTTTGCTTTACTCTGGTTTGCTTTGCTTTGCTTTGCTTTGTTTTGCTTTGATTTTATTTGGTTTGCTTTGGTTTGGTTTGATTTCATTTGATATGGTTTGGTTTGCTTTGGTTTGGTTTGGTTTTTGCTTTGCTTTGCTTTGGTTTAGTTTGCTTTGCTTTGCTTTGTTTTGCTTTGATTTCATTTGGTTTGCTTTGGTTTGGTTTGGTTTGATTTGGTTTGTTTTTTTCTTTGTTTTGTTTTGCTTTGCTTTGCTTTGCATTGCTTTGGTTTGTTTTGGTTTGGTTTGTTGTTTGTTGTTTGTTGTGTGGTGGTGGTGGAGTTATTGTTTTAATTAATCACAATGCCTTCTTTTAAACCATTTTTATGTGTATTCCCTAAAAAAGAGAAAGTCTATAATATGTTCTTACTTTAAAACTTCATTTAGTAGAATTTTGGGACAAAAACTTGAAGAGTTTTGCAGCTTAAAAAGATGATGCTAAATTAGCAGGTAATTATTTCAAAGTTATCTAAGTCCCAGAAAGCTTTTCATCTTCTTTAGTTGTAAATCACAAACTATGAATATCTCCCATTAGGTTCTCAGCTGCTCAAAGGCTACCCATTAGCAACAGAGCCAGCATAAAAGGGCATATTTCTTGCTACATAAAAGAAATAAACTATCCAGTTATATTCTCTTATTAACCAGCAGTGGTATTCAGAGAAGCAATCCTGTCAGGCATGTGCTTAGAGAATGTGAACTTCAGGTCTCTAGGACTGTGTTTTGCAGTTTCTTTCACTGTTATTAATTTTGCTTGCCTTTGATACTGTGGAACCACTGAAGCTAACATCAAAGGCATCTTTCTTGTCCCTTTGGGAGACTACACCAAATCCAGGGTATAATACCAGAAGGCAATAAGCATAGGATCAGTGATCTACTCCCTGAGACAGTGGAAATATTCTAAATAAATATATGTCTGAAGGGAAATACAGGCAATTAAAGGAGTGAATTATGCATTGGGACATACACTTTTCTTCACTAAAATAAATATGCTATGGAGAACTTCCAGGTGAAATTACCATTTTCTATCCACGGGGTTTTAGACCACAGATGTTACTGTCTCCCTAATGGATGAGCAGAAGTAAGTCTACTGGAGGTGGTCATGAGGTCTTGGGTGACAGGTTGGACTTTGATGATCCTTGAGGTCTTTTCCAACCTTATTGATTCTGTGATTCTGTGATTCTGTGAGGTTAGGCTCTCTGCTGGACTCTCTGCAGTAGTTCCCTGTCTCTCCTGAATTTGGAAGCCCAGAACTGGACACAATAACCCAGATATGGCCTCACTAGGGCAGAGTAGAAGGAGAAAAGAATCTCCCTCAACCTGCTGTCCAAACTCTTCCTAATACACTCCAGAATACCACTGAGCTTATTGGCCATGGTTTCATGGTTCACTTGTTGTCCACCAGCACTCCCAGGTACTTCTGTGTGAAACTTCTTTCCAGCAGATCAACCCCTAACCTATATCACAGTATATCAGAGGTTGGAAGGGACCTCAAGAGATCATCAGGTCCAACCCTGCTGCCAGAGCAGGATCACTTGGACTTCGATGATCCTTGAGGTCTTTTCCAACCTTATTGATTGATTCTGTGGTCACTTAGGGTAGTCTGCACAGAAACACATCCAGGTGGGTTTTGAAAGTCTCCAGAGAAGGAGCCTCCACGACCCCCCTGCACTGGTGCAAGTGGTTTTTCCTCATCAGATGCAGGTGCTCCTGTTGAACTTCATGAGGTTCACCTTTGCCAAACTCTCCAGTCTGTCCAGGTGTCACTGAATGGCACCACAGCTCTCTGGTGTGTCAGCCAGTCCTCCCAGTTTTGTATCATCAGCAAACTTGCTGAGGGTCACTCTGTCCATCCTAGTTACTGGTGAAGCCACTGAACAAGACTGGACCCAGTACTGACCCCTTGGGGAACACCACTAGCTACAGGCCTCAAAAGAGAGTCTGCATCACTGATCACAACCCTCTGAGCTCTGTCATTCAGCCAGTTCTTAATCCACCTCACTGTCCACTCACCTGACCCACGCTTACCTATGAGGATGTTACAGGAGACAGCATCAAAAGCTTTACTGAAGTCAAGGCAGACACCAGCACTACTCTCATCTACCCCAGATAGTCACAGCATCTTAGAAGGCAGTCAGAATTGATTACTCTTCCTGCTCTGTGTTTAGTCTTTATTTAATTAGGAAATTCCAAGCTATCTTTTAAAAAAACATTTTTTATATACTACAGAAAAAAAAAAAATCTTTCAACATTTGTCTTGGTTTGATAGATTTTGAAAACCATTTCTGCATAGCAAAGATTTTATTTGTGGTACTTGAGGAAGAAGCCTTCCAGTATCTGAATGGGGCCTACAAGAAAGCTGGGGAGGGACTTTTTAGGATCTCAGGGAGTGACAGGACTGGGGGGAATGGAATCAAGCTGGAAGTGGGGAGATTCAGACTGGATGTGAGGAAGAAGTTCTTCCCCATGAGAGTGGTGAGAGCCTGGAATGGGTTGTGCAGGGAGGTGGTTGAGGCCCCATCCCTGGAGGTGTTTGCAGCCAGGCTGGATGAGGCTGTGGCCAGCCTGATGTAGTGTGAGGTGTCCCTGCCCATGGCAGGGGGGTTGGAACTGGCTGAGCCTTGTGGTCCCTTCCAACCCTGACTGATTCTATGATTCTACTTGATTCTTCAGTGTCCTAGGCATACCTCTGCAGTGTCAGAGGGGCTGAAACATGTTTCTTCAGTTCAAAGAAACCAGCACATTCCTGTAAGAGCTCTCTAAAGGATATGTAGGCTTCTGCTGCTTTCTAGCATGTTTAAGGTTCCATCAATGCCATATTAATGCCTTCAGGAAGGCAATAATATTGCCCTTAGCTTGGTTTTGCACCAGTCTGCCATTCCTCTTTCTCACATCTCTTTATATTTGCAAGGATTAGGGGCTGTGCTAAATTATTTAGCTGCAGCACTCATCAAAGAGGTAGCTGAGAGTGGTACATGGTTATTCAGACACCTACCTGACAAAGCAATTTGTTGGCAGCGTTCAGTTTTAATTCAGTGTCAGCTGAGTGCTGCCTTTTAAAGTCAAACCTTAGGCTAACGAGTCAGGGAAAACACAACAAAGCAAATATTGTGCTTAAATGAATGAAATATTGAAATAAAGGGAAGGGAAAGGAAAAAAACCCAACCTAGGCATGTTGGCATCAGTTTCAATTGTTCACTGATGTATAACTTCATTATCCATTTAATTAATTCTTGGGAATGACAAATTGTATCAAAATAAGCACCTCCCTACCTCTTCTGGTGTTTTCTACTAATGGTTATGACTCACTGAGCATGGAAACACATTTGCTAATAAAATGTCTTGCAACTATTAATTATAAGAATGGAAAGGGTTTGGGAAAAAGATACTGAGGGCTCTTTGCCTTCCTTTCTGTGCACAGCTCTTCTTGTGTACAGGACACACTTGCTTCTTGGCAAACATGCCTCTGTTCCTTCTACTAACAAAGATACACATCTGCATGTGCTTCCAAACATGGCATCTGAAAGTACTTCAAGTGTTGCAGCTGGATCATACTCACTTGAAAGTCACTTTCCCCTCCAGAAAATGTCTCCAGAGTTACTGTGTTATCCATCATCATATTGTAATTCAATTAGTGATATCAGCAGGAATAGGGAGGGGATTGTCCCCTGGGACTCAGCTCTGGTGAGGACACACCTTGAGTATTGTGTTCAGTTTTGAGCATCTCAGTGCAAGAGAGATGTGGAGGTGCTGGAGCCAAGGCAGAGGAGGGCAAGGAAGCTGGGGAAGGGCCTGGAGAATAAATGGGAGGAAGAGTGACTGAGGGAGCTGGGGATGGTTAGTTTGGAAAAGAGAAGGTTGAGGGGAGACCTCATTGCTGTCTCCAGCTCTCTGAAAGGAGGTTGTGGAGAGGTTGGTGCTGGTCTCTTCTCACAGGTCATTAGTGACAGAACAAGAGGGAATGGCCTCAAGCTACGACTGGGTAGGTTTAGACTGGATAGTAGGAAAAAATTTTTCTCCCAGCAAGAGTGGTCAGGAGTTGGAATGTGCTGCCCAGGGAGATGGTTGAGTCACCAACCCTGGTTGTGTTTAAAAGTTATTTGGATGTGTTTCTTGGGGGTATGGTTTAGGGGTGAACTTTGTAGAGTAGGGTTCTGGGTTGGACCTGGTGATCCTGAGGGTCTTTTCCAGCCTGAATGTTTCTGTGATTCTGTGATATTGCAATTAAATTGATATCATCTTTGTTGGTGATATGGAAGGCCAGATTGAGTGTACCCTCAGCAGGTTTGCAGATGACACCAAACTGTGTGGTCCAGTTGAGGTTCTGGAAGCAAGGGATGCCATCCAGAGGGACTTGGACAAGCTGGAGTGGTGGTGGGCCCATGCCAGCCTTGTGAAGTTCAACAAGGGAAAATACAAAGTCCTGCCCCTGGGTCAGGGCAATCCCAAGCACAAATACAGGCTGGGCAAGGAATGGCTTGAGAGTGGTCTTGAGGAGAAAGACTTGGGGGTGTCAGCTGAAGAAAAACTCAACATGAGCTGGCAATGGTCATGTTGAGCAGCCCAGAACCCAGTCATGTGCTGGGCTGCATCAAAAGAAATGTGACCAGTAGGATGAGGGACATGATTCTGTCCTTGTACTTTTGCTCTATGAGGCCTCACCTGGAGCAGTGCATCCAGTTCTGGTGCTGCCAACACAAGAAGAACATGGACCTGATGGAAGAGGGCCACGAAGATGATCAGAAGGCTGGAGCACCTCTCCTTGAAGACAGGCTGGGAGAGTTGGGGTTGTTCAGCCTGGAGAAGAGAAAGCTCTGGGGACGCTTAACAGCCTTCCAGTATCTGAAGGAGTTTACAGGAAAACTTCTGAGGGACTTTTTACAAGGGCTTGGAGTGATAGGAAAGGGGCTGTTAGTGTGAGCTGGAAGAGGGGAGATTCAGACCAAGTGTTTGGAAGAAATTCTTTATAGTGAGGGTGGTGAGATACTGGAACAGGCAGCCAAGGGAGGTGGTGGATGATTCCCTCCCTGGATGTGTCAGGTTGGATGAAGCCTTGAGCAACCTGGGCTAGTGGAAGGTGTCCCTGCCCATGGCAATGGGGTTGAAAGTAGATAACCTCTAAGGTCTCTTCCAACCCAATCCATTCTATGCTTAGTTCAGTTAAATATAGTCTTACAATCTCACAGTACATCAGAGGTTGGAAAGGACCCCAAGGGATTATCCAGTCCAACCCCACTGCCAGAGCAGCATCACTCAGGGTAGTCTGCACAGGAATGCATCCAGGTAGGTTTGGAAAGGCTCCAGAGAAGGAGACTCCACAACCCCTCTGGGCAGCCTGTTCCAGGGCTCTGGCACCCTCACTCTAAAGAAGTTTCTCCTCATGGTGAGCTGAAATCTTCTCTGTTCAAATTTGAACCCATTGTTCCTTGGCTTATTACTACACACCACCCAAAAGAGCCTGGCCCCCTCCCCTTGACACCCACCCCTCACATATTGATAGACATTGATCAGATCCTTCTCAGTCTTCTCTTCTCCAGTCTAACCAACCCTAGGGCTCTCAGTCTCTCTTCACAGGGGAGATGCTCAAGTCCCCAAATCCTCCTCCTGGCTCTCCCTTGGACTCTCTCCAGCAGGTCTCTGTCTCTCTTGAACTGGGGTGGTCTCAGCAGGGCAGAGTAGAGAGGTTCATTAGGAATAGTTACCAAGCTTATCACAATAGATTGTTTTTGATAACAATCTTGGTTCCAAGTTCACAAATGTCTACTTCCTTGACAGCTTAGTTAGGAAGAGATCTCCTAGGAAGCTTAAGTATTAGGATCTCCAACATTCTGCTCCCACTTTGCAGAGATCAAAGTTACAGACTAAAGAAAAATCATTCATTCAGAAATGCTTTTCAATACTGTATTGCCATCTGGGGAGGCTTAGAGGCAGAGTGTGAGAGAACCTTATTCCCAGTAAGAAAATTGATGAGACATATCAATCTTTTCTGCCTCTCAGCAAAGCTGAATGTAAAAAGGAAGTTTTCAACCCCTTCCTCCTGTGTTCAGCCCATTCATATAGAACACTGAAATAATGTTCAGGAGAATGGAAATAGGGACCAAGGTGGCTTAGGCCTCATAGTGAATTCTTTGCCTTTACAGGTACACAAAGGAGTATCTCAGTCTCAGAGTATATCAGAGGTTGGAAGGGACCTCCAGAGATCATCAGGTCCAGCCCCCCTGCCAGAGCAGCATCACTTAGGGTAGTCTGCACAGGAATGCATCCAGGTGGGGTTGGAAAGGCTCCAGAGAAGGAGACTCCACAACCCCCTGGGCAGCCTGTTCCAGGGCTCTGTCACCCTCACTCTAAAGAAGTTTCTCCTCATGTTGAGCTGAAATCTTCTCTGTTCAAGTTTGAACCCATTGTTCCTCGGCTTATCACTGTGAACCACCCAAAAGAGCCTGGCCCCCTCCCCTTGACACCCACCCCTCACATATTGATAGACATTGATCAGATCCCTCTCAGTCTTCTCTTCTCCAGACTAAACAGCCCCAGGGCTCTCAGTCTCTCTTCACAGGGGAGATGCTCAAGTCCCCAAATCATCCTTGTGGCTCTCCCTTGGACTCTCTCCAGCAGGTCTCTGTCTCTCTTGAACTGGGGAGCCCCAAACTGGACACAGGATTGCAGCTGTGGTCTCAGCAGGGCAGAGTAGAGAGGTAGAAGAACTTCCCTAGCCCTGCTGGACACAGCTTTCCTGATCCATCCCAGGATCCCATTGGCTCTCTTGGCCACAAGAGCACATTGTTGTTCCATGCAACACTTGCTTCTCTCCTTGATTTCATTTTGGCATCATTCTTCATGCAGAAATAAGCAGAAGCTTTTGCATTTTATTTAATTTTTTTTTTGTTAGACTTTTCTTTCCCTTTCTTAAGGGAAATTATTGCTTTCACTGATACAGCTGAGTAAATGTAAGAGAAGCTGTAGGTCCTTTTTAAGAGGAAGGAAAAAACTATAATTCTAGGGGAAGGAAAAAGAGAAAATATCCTGGACTGTATCCATGCATTCCACAAGTAAATATTATGACAAATAGGTACATTTTTCTACTTTTCATTTATGTTGTCACTTTAGGAATTTTGCTTTAATCATTGCAGTAGCAAGAAAGAAGTACAGCCCATTATGAAAAAACCCTGGGCCAAATAGAGATTTATAATTTGAATTGCCATGAAACTGCAGTTTAAAAATACAAAGGAAAAAAAATAAAATCAGATCTGAAAGAATGTTTTAGAATCATTCAAAAGTGAACAAGGAAGCTGGGGAGGGACTTTTTAGGATGTCAGGTAGTGATAGGACCAGGGGGAATGGAGCAAAACTTGAAGTGGGTAGAGTCAGATTGGATATTAGAAAGAAATTCTTCTTCATGAGGGTGATGAGACACCGGAACAGGTTGGCCAAAGAGGTGGTGGAAGCCTCATCCCTGGAGGCTTTTAAGACCAGGCTGGATGTTACTCTGAGCAACCTGATCTAATGTGAGGTGTCCCTGCCCATGGCAAGGGGTTAGAACTGGATGATCCTTGGGGTCCCTTCCAATCCTGACAATTCTATGGTTCTATGAATAGAGCTATAAAATAACTTAATACTGGAACAATTTTCTTTTTAGTTCCTCTTGCTTTTGGATTATCAGTGAAGTGAGTTAAGAAAATCAACAGAATATAAAGTTTTAGCTTTCTCTACCTTGATGTTAAGGGGTTTTCTACAAGGCATTAATAAGCAATGGCAGAGATGTAATATTAATCATGCTTATCAGTGTTTCTGATTTTATCTTTCTGATAGATTGTTAGGAAGTGGGGAAGTGCAATCCCAAGCACAACTACAGGCTGGGCAGGGACTGGCTGTAGAGCAGCCCTGAGGAGAGGGACTTGGGGGTGCTGGGGGAGGAGAAGCTCACCAGGAGCCATGGGCAGGAACACCTCACCCTGGATCAGACCATTCCTTATACATCATATTTGATATAAAGCTGAAGGATCACGAGGGCCAAGCTCTCTTCTTCAATCAGTGGCCAATGTCTGAGGAGGACTATGTCCATTCTTCCTTCAGTCTCAATCCATGAGTTCCTGAATCCAGTTCTGGAATCTATCTCCTGAACTCAGTTGCAGTCTGCTGCTCAGTCCAGTCTGGGACTCCTACCACATCATCTGTGGTGACAGTGACTAATTGTTACCAGGAGGGTTGGGTTTGGTATTTATTTATTTGTTTATATTTGATTTTATTTGCTATAAGTTTCATTAAAGAGGTTTTAGTTTTCTCTTTCAACTCCCTAAGTGTCACTTCCTTATTCCTTTCCCTTTCCCCTTTGGGAAGGGAGAGAAGTTCATGGAGAGTCTGTGTCACTCATTCAGTGGCCAGGCCAGCCCTAACCCCTGACAACCTGGAACTGATGCACTGAAATTTTGCAGGTGAAACAGTTTGCAAGCAGACTATTTTGCTGCAGAAATCCATATCAAATTTCTTTCAAAACAGCTTCTTCTTTCCTGTTGTTCTTTAGGTGTGGAATGTGGGTCTGACACAATGCCCTCAGCTGGTTTTAATCTGAATGGATAAAGACTTTGTAGGCTGTGTGATGAACCTTCTAAAGGAGACAGACTTCAGAGAGCAGGGAAATCATCTTTGGCCTTAACTTGTATTCTTCAGGAAGGCAACTGTGCTTCTGCACATTACTCCTTTACATTGTATCACCCACATTTTATTTCGAGTAATGCAATCAGTCTAAACCTATCAATCAGTGGAAAACAGCAATTGAATTTTTTATAATCATTCACTTCTTTGATGTGGGAATGCAAGGAACTTTTGAATGCATCAGGAGATGTTTTGACCTTTTTTTAAATATGAACAAGTCCTAAGCTAGGTTTTGATGTTGATCATGCTTCCACAAACACAAAAGGAGAAGCATGTAATAAAAATTACATGCTTATCTCCAAGCAAAATGATCTGTGTTGTAATATTAGAGGGGGAAATGGACTCAACATGTAACTTTTGAAGCAAGTATTTTATGGTTTTATTGTTACATTGAGCAATAGGCATGAAGTGATTCAAAGAATCACAGTGTTGTCAGTGTTGGAAGGGACTTTAAGGATCATCCAGTTCCAACCCACCCTGCCATGGGCACGGACACCTCACACTAGGTCAGGTTGCCACCTCCAGCCTGGCCTGAAAGACCTCCAGGCATGAGGCTTCTACCACCTCCCTGAGCAGCCTGTTCCAGTGTCTCACCACCCTCATGGTAGAAGACCTCTTTCCTAACATCCAATCTGAATCTACCCATTTCTAGTTTTGCTCCACTCCCCCTGGTCCTATCATAGAATCATAGAATCATGGAATCAGTCAGGGTTGGAAGGGACCACAAGGCTCAGCCAGTTCCAACCCCCCCTGCCATGGGCAGGGACACCTCACACTACAGCAGGCTGGCCACAGCCTCATCCAGCCTGGCTGCAAACACCTCCAGGGATGGGGCCTCAACCACCTCCCTGCACAACCCATTCCAGGCTCTCACCATTCTCATGGGGAAGAACTTCTTCCTCATGTCCAGCCTGAATCTCCCCACTTCCAGCTTTATTCCATTCCCCCCAGTCCTGTCACTACCTGAGATCCTAGAAAGTCCCTCCCCAGCTTTCTTGTAGCCCCCTTCAGATCCTGGAAGGCCACAAGGAGGTCACCTCAGAGCCTTCTCTTCTCCAGACTGCACAACCCCAACTCTCTCAGTCTGTCCTCATAGGGGAGCAGCTCCAGCCCTCTGCTCATCCTGGTGGCCCTTCTCTGGACACCTTCCAGCACTTCCAGATCCCTCACTACCCAATATCACTACCCAACATCCTAAAAAGTCCCTCCACAGTTTTCTTATAGCCGCCTTCAGACAGTGTAAAGGTACAAGAAGGTCTCCTCAGAGCCTTCTCTTCTCACAACTGACCAATCCCAACTTTTGTGATGCCTTTGTGTTTTCTGCAGTCTGAAGCAATCCAGGCTTTCAGTGCTTCCCTTCAGAAATCAGTTGAGACAGATGGATGAAATTTGCCAAAGTCTTCAGAGCAGGGGCCATGATTCAAATGGTTCCTAAGCAACTCAGACATATTTCAAAATATTACTCACAGTAATTAAGTTAGAAGGGATGTGGCAAATGCTGAGCATATTTGTCTGACACAGTTTTAATTGGCTAAGATTTATGGACATAATTCTGTAGCAAAAAAATAAATGGGAAGTTTAAATAATGGAATAAAGGGCAATACAGAAGGAATATTGCTACCTGGTGATGAATGGTTTAATCACTTCTTTTTTCATATTTACAAAGAAAGATTTTGCTTATGTGGATTTCTTTTCCTTTTTCTTTTCCTTTTTTTTTCTTAATTGACTCAAACCCAAGAAAGATCCAGCCGTTAATATTTTTCATGACCCAGCTCCTCTCTCTGACTGTTTGGTGATGAATGAATACATTTATTGAAGTCTAGAAAATAGTTGCACTGCAGTTGTTCTTTAATATACCAAAGATCTGGTGAACTGGGCGATGCCAGATCTGCAAAGTTAGAGCTGGGCTGCATTAGTAAAAGTGTCTCCAGCAGGTCTGGGGAGGTTCTCCTCCCTCTCTGCTCTGCCTTGGTGATTCCACACTTGGAATACTGTGTCCAGTTTTGGGCTCCCCCATTCAAGAGAGACAGGGACCTGCTGGAGAGGGTGCAGCAAAGAGCTACAAGGATGATTAAGGGACTTGAATATCTGTCCTGTGAAGAAAGACTGAGAGCCCTGGGGCTGTTTAGTGTGGAGAAGAGAAGGCTGAGAGGGATTTGATCAATGTCTATCAATATGTGAGGGGTGGGTGTCAAGGGGAGGGGGCCAGGCTCTTTTGGGTGGTGCACAGTGATAAGACAAGAAACAATGAGTTCAAACTTGAACAGAGAAGATTTCAGCTCAACATGAGGAGAAACTTCTTTAGAGTGAGGGTGCCAGAGCCCTGGAACAGGCTGCCCAGGGGAGTTGTGGAGTCTCCTTCTCTGGAGCCTTTCCAACCCCACCTGGATGCATTCCTGTGCAGACTATCCTAAGTGATGCTGCTCTGGCAGGGGGGTTGGACCTGATGATTTCTTCAGGTCCCTTCCAACCTCTGATATACTGTAAGGCTGTAATACTTAAAAACTTGTCTCAGAATAAGATCTGTGGTTAGCATGAATGGCACTAAAAATCCATCAAGGTGAGAGAAGTCCAGCTGGAGAAATAAATTCAGTAAACTCATCCATTTGTAATCCAGATAAATTAATCTACATCATGATAATGCTTTAACATAATTTTCTGGTAATTTCATGTTTTAAGTGAGTCCTATTGCAACTAATCTGGTCAGCCTACCAAGCTAACAAAATCTGTGCCAATCTGCAAAGTAATTATGGAAGAGCTATAGTGCATTACTTAGCTCTTTAAAAATGATTCCATCTAAGGGCACATATAAATTAATAATATTCAAATAATAATCAAGATGCCTGCTTTGAAACTCTAAATGGCCTAAAATTATTAGAAGCTTTTAGACTGCACCTGTATGAGAAGGTAGAGGGGCATAAAAGGAGTGGATCTGTAGGGTGCAATTATTGGCATTAAGGAAGTGATGCTTGCAATGTGTTTGTCTTAGAATCATAGAATCATAGAATTGTCAGGGTTGGAAGGGACCCCAAGGATCATCCAGTTCCAACTCCCCTGCCTTGGGCAGGGACACCTCACACTAGAGCAAGTTGTTCACAGCCACACCCAGCCTGGCCTTCAAAACTTCCAGGGATGAGGCTTCCACCACCTCTTTGAGCAACGTGGTCCACTGTCTCACCACCCTCATGGGGAAGAACTTCTTCCTAACATCCAATCTGACTCGACCCACTTCTAGTTTTGCTCCATTCCCCCTGGTCCTATCACTACCTGACACCCTAAGAAGTCCCTCCCCAGCTTTCTTGTAGCCCCCTCCAGGCACTGGAAGGACACAAGAAGATCTCCTTGGAGCCTTCTCCTCTCCAGACTGAACAGCCCCAACTCTCTCAGTCTGTCCTCACAGGAGAGGTGCTCCAGCCCTCTGATCATCCTCATGGTCCACCCTTGTGGTCTTGGGAGGGGTTACTATAGAACAGAACCATAGAACCACAGAACTGGTATGGTGGGAAGAGACCCCTGAGATCATCAAGTCCAACTGCTAAACAGATGAGATCTGGTTCAATGGGACTCCTCACATTAACAAGCTGAGTGCAGGAGCCATGATCCTAGGTTGGACCTTCTGGCAAAGCAGAGATAATCAGGAGATAAACTGCAAAACCCCACTGAGATCTGAGCTCGAGCTCTCTTGCTCACAGACTGAAGGGGAACTACAAGAAAGGTGGTGAGGGACTGCTTCTAAGGGCATGTAGCACTAGGAAGAGTGGCAATGGTTTTAAACTAGAGAAGGGTAGATGTAGATTGGACTTTAGGAAAAAGTTCTTTACTATGAGGGTGGTGGAACACTGGAACAAGTTGCTGAGGGAGGTGGTAGAGACCCTATCTATCCCTGGAGTCATTCAGGGTCAAGCTTGGTGGGGCTCTGAGGAACCTGATCTAGTTGAGAATGCTCCTGCTGACTGCATGGGGGTTGGACTAGACCTCTAGGGGTCCTTTCAAACCCAGAACATTCTATGACTCGACAGTTTCTATCATTCTTTAATTTGATGATTCTATGACTCTATGATTCTATGACTCTATAATTCTCTGATTCTATAATTTGATGATTTTATGACTCTGATTCTATGACTCTATGATTTTCTGATTCTATAATTTGATGATTCTATGACTCGATGATTCTATGATTCTATGATTCTATGACTCTATAATTCCCTAATTTGATTATTCTATGACTCTATGATTCTCTGATTCTGTAATTTGATGATGCATGATTCTGTAATTCTCTGACTCTATAATTCTCTGATTCTATAATTTGATGATTCTATGACTCTATAATTCTCTGACTCTATAATTCTCTGATTCTATAATTTGATGATGCTATGATTCTTTAATTCTATGACTCTATAATTCTCTGATTCTATAATTTGATGATTCTATGACTCTATGATTCTATGACTCTATAATTCTCTGACTCTATAATTCTCTGATTCTATAATTTGATGATGCTATGATTCTTTAATTCTATGACTCTAATTCTCTGATTCTATAATTTGATGATGCTATGACTCTATGATTCTATGACTCTATAATACTATGAGTCTATAATTTGATGATTCTGTGGTTTTATGCGTCCATAATTCTATGATTCTAAAATTCAGTGATTCTGTGGTTTTATGATTCTATAATTCTATAATTCAGTGCTTCTATGGTTTTATAATTCTGTAATTCTATGATTCTGTGGTTCTATAATTTCATAATTCTATGCTTCTCCAATTTCCTGGCTGTCAGATACCACTCCAAACCAGAAGGCTCTCCTGCAGCACACACCACTTCCCTGTCTTTGCCTGCCTTAGCAAAATCTCCTTGATTTCCTAGCTGTCACTGGGAAATTGAGGAGTGATGGCACTGAAAGTGCTGCCAAGTTTTTAATTGTGTTCATTCTAATGTGTTCCTTCTTTGGCTTATGTAAAACTCCCAGGAGCCAGCCAGATTTTAGTCAAGGTTGGCTGGCATATGCTTGCTATTAAGTACAAGTGGATGCTAGTAGCATTACCTATATATCTGTTGGACATGTGTTTAAGGATGTTTCCCGTTTGGAAATGCAGGGGGGGTGAGAATAATTTGAAAGGAAATCAAACAGAGTGACACTTGCCTGATTTTATTGCTATTTCCAGAAGGGGTGTTCAAGATGAATGCTTTCAAAGCTGCCTCAGCTGTGCTCCTTGGAGAAGTTAAACCTTCCATATGATTAATATGACATTTTTTTAGCAATCAAATCACCACCCTGTTTGTGATTAGCCTATAATTTAGATATTTACATATGTCCTTTCTTGTCTGAGAAATTTATGTTTGGGAAGCTAATCCACACAGCTCAGATTAAGAAGCAGTATTGCAAAATGAGAGAGGCTGACTGCAACATTTCAGAAGCTGTTATTTTTTTTTGTTTTTCCTCATCAAAGCAATACACAAATGAATTATTTTTGTTTTTATTTTTATTTTTTATTTTATATGTTACATTTTTATTTTTATTTCTATTTTTACTTTTATTTATTTTTATTTTATTTTAATCTTTATTTTATTTTTATTTGTATTTCTTTATTTTTAGTTTTAGTTTTAGTTTTAGTTTTAGTTTTAGTTTTAGTTTTAGTTTTATTTCTATTTCTATTTCTATTTCTATTTCTATTTCTATTTCTATTTCTATTTCTATTTCTATTTCTATTTTTATTTCTATTTTTATTTCTATTTTTACTTTTATTTATTTTTGTTTTAATCTTTACTTTATTTTATTTTATTTTTGTTTTTATTTTTATTTCTATTTTCACTTTTATTTATTTTTATTTTTATCTTTATCTTTTTTTTTTCTATGCATTGAGACCTGAAAGTCACTTTACATCCAGTTCCTTTTTTTTAGTATAGTTTAAATCACATCAATGGACGGCAGCAATGAATATCAGTCTAATAAAATATGCATGTAAGTAAACTTTTCCACCCTGGAAATGACAATAAATGCTGAAAATAGAGCTCTTGCCAGCAGTTATTATTCAGCAGCCTAAAGTCCTAAGTCCTCAGAAAAATTATGCATGTCCTCAGCTCTTCATTATTTTCCTTAAAGCAGCTCATGACAGAATTTTAAATAACTGAAGGCAATTTTCTGCAAACACTGTCTAGGAGGTGAGGTGAGAGTCAGGGCAGTGCACATACAACAAGTGAGCAGATATTTCCAGGTTCCCTTTCACAGCATAATCATCGTAATTTATACCAGGCAGAATGAGTTTTAATTGAACATCTTTCAAGCTGCCGTGCATGGAGTAGTTTGGATTAATGTTGGCAAATGTGGAGAGCTTAATGCTCGGTTTCCGAGCGTGCAATAACTTTCTGTTTTATCAACATGCCAGCCTGGAGCTTAAAGCATGGTTGGCATATTTACATATTCATCCTATCCTGGTGCTGGGCATATTTACATATTCAGCCTGTCCTGGTGCTGTGCAGATTCTGCAGTGGCACTTTGGGACTACACAGTGAGGAAACACAACAACAAATTCTCATTAAGGCTGTTCAGAACCTCCAGTATTTTTTTAAATCTTTCTTTTCTTTTCTTTCTTTTTTTTTCTTTTTTCTTTTCCTTTCCTTTCCTTTCCTTTCCTTTCCTTTCCTTTCCTTTCCTTTCCTTTCCTTTCCTTTCCTTTCCTTTCCTTTCCTTTCCTTTCCTTTCCTTTCCTTTCCTTTCCTTTCCTTTCCTTTCCTTTCCTTTCCTTTTCCTTTCCTTTCCTTTCCTTTCCTTTCCTTTCCTTTCCTTTCCTTTCCTTTCCTTTCCTTTCCTTTCCTTTCCTTTCCTTTCCTTTCCTTTCCTTTCCTTTCCTTTCCTTTCCTTTCCTTTCCTTTCCTTTCCTTTCCTTTCCTTTCCTTTCCTTTCCTTTCCTTTCCTTTCCTTTCCTTTCTCTTTATTGATGGCTTCTTAGGTCTGCCCAATAACTAATCCAATTAATTTTTTCACCTGCTTGGGATGCAATGTTCCAACTAGAATGTTTCAGTTTCAGGTTTCTGTGTCTCATGAATAAACTAAATTGGAGCACAATTTGTGATCACTTCTTTCTGTATGCAGTTCTGTATGGCAGAACTATGCCTGTGGTGGGGGGTGGGGGGGCGGGGGGTTGGAACTAGATGGTCCTTCAGGTCCCTTCCAACACTAACAATTCTATGATTCTTTATAATACTCTAGAGAGGGATTTGCTCTTGTGGTCAAGAAGGCCAATGCCATCCTGGGGTGGATTAGAAGGGCTGTGGTCAGCAGGTCAAGAGAGGTTCTCCTCCCTCTCTATTCTGCCCTGGTCAGGCTGCATCTGGGATATTGTGTCCAGTTCTGAGTTCCTCAGTTCAAGAAGAACTTCAAGGAACTGCTTGAAAGAGTACAGAGCAGAGGCACAAAAATGATGAAGGGAGTGAACATCTTCCTTATGAGGAGAGCCTGAGGGAGCTGAGGGCTCTGTAGCTTGGAGTGGAGGAGCCTGAGAAGTGACCTCATTGCTGGTGATAAAGATGTGCAGGGGGAGTGCCCAGAGGCTGGAGCCAGGCTCTGCTGGGTGATGCCCAAGGACAGCACAAAGGGCAATGGTGGAAGCTGAGGCAGAGGAAGTTCGAATGGAAACAGGAGGATTTTTTTTTTCCCCTGGGAGGGTGACAGAACGCTGGGAGAGGCTGCCCAGGGGAGTTGTGGAGTCTCCCTCTTTGGAGATAGTCAAGACCTCCATGGATGCATTTCAGTGTGATCTGTTCTAGGTGATCCTGCTCTGGCAGGGGAGTTGCATTGGATGAGCTTTTGAAGTCCCTTCCAGCCCCTAACATTCTGTGAAAAAGAGACAGTCTCAGGGCTTGGAGTTTGCAGATCATAGAATCACAGGATCAGCCAGGTTGGAAGAGACCTCCAAGATCATCCAGTCCAACCTATCGCCCAGCCCTATCCAATCAACTAGACCATGGCACTAAGTGCCTCATCCAGGCTTCTCTTGAACATCTCCAGGGATGGGGACTCCACCACCTTCCTGGGCAGCACATCCCAATGGCAAATCTTTCTCTCTGTAAGGAACTTCCTCCTAATATCCAGCCTAGACCTCCCCTGGCACAACTTGAGACTGTGTCCCCTTGTTCTGCTGCTGCTTTCCTGGGAGCAGAGCCCAACCCCCACCTGGCTACAACCTCCCTTCAGGCAGTTGCAGACAGCAATGAGGTCTCCCCTGAGCCTCCTCTTCTCCAGGCTCCATGGTCACTGCAGTAGAGATACTGAGACCACAGATATCTGGAAGGTGGGATGCTCATTGCCCAGATGCAAGCTTTATCTAAACCAACCCTACTGATTCCTGTTCATTGATAAAAGTGACAACCTCTCTGCATTGCCACTGGGGCCTCATTTTTTATTTATTTTTTTAATTTATTTTTTTTGCACAGACATTGGCTGTTTCATGATCCATGTTGTGCTTAGATCTGTTTTGCTAACCCACTAGGGAATGTTTTGATTGATTTAAAGGGTGTGTAAATGCCATCCTCTGATTTGTTTTCAGTCAGATGTATTACTGCTGTGCTTTCTCATTTAAAAGCAAAGAGAAAAATAACTTGTATATATATAATATATATATATATATATATGTGTGTGTGTGTGTTTCTTTATGATTGGATGACCCTCAATCTTACCTCCAGTCAAAGAAAGATGTTAATTTGAATTGCAAGAGGCAAGATTCTGTGATCATAGAATCATAGAACGGGCTGGGTTGGAAGGGACCTCCAAAGCTCATCCAGTCCAACCCCCTCTGCAGTCAGCAGGGACATCCTCAACTAGATTAGGCTGCCCAGAGCCCTGTCCAGCCTCACCTTGAATATCTCCAGGAATGGGACCCCAACCACCTCCCTGTGCAACCTGTTCCAGTGTTCCACTACCTTCATAGTAAAGAAGTTGTTCCTAACATTCAATCTCAATCTGCTCTTCTGTAGTTTGAAGCCCTTGCCCCTCTTCCTATCACTGCAGGCCTTTGTAAGCAGTCCCTCTGCAGCCTCCTTGAGGGTCCCATTCAGGTCCTGGAAGGTTGTTATTAGGTCTCCCTGGAGCATTCTCTTCTCCAGGCTGAACACCTCCAGCTCCCTCAGCCTGTTCTCATAGCAGAGCTGCTCCAAATCCCTGCTCATTTTCTTGGTCCTCCTCTGGACCAGCTCCATCAGTTCCATGTCCTTCCTATACAGAGGGCTCCAGACCTGGACACAGCAGTTCTTGTGCAGCACACAGGAAAGCAAAATGCCCTCTTGCCCTGTTAATCAAAGCCAAACAATTCTGTTCAGAGGAAGCAATGGTCCTGGACTGTGCTTTCTCTCTTTTTCACACTTCTTCCTTCTTTGTGTAAAGCTTGCATGGAGACTATGTCCCATAAATCATGAAATCATAGAATTGTCAGGGTTGGAAGGGACTTCAAGGATCATCCAGTTCCAACCATGGGCAGGGACACCTCACATTAGAGCAGGTTGCTCACAGCCACATCCAGCCTGGCTGCAAAAACCTCCAGGGATGAGGCTTCCACCACCTCCCTGGGCAACCTCTTCCAGTCTCTCACCACCCTCATGGGGAAGAATTTCTTCCTAACATCCAATCTGAACCTACCCATTTCTATTTTTGCCCCCTAAGGGTAGGCACAAAGGTGATTGGTGTTGATGAATCTACTTTTGAGTGGATCAACATAATTCAGTAGTTCTTTCAGTAAGCACATCATTTTGATACTATTAAACCTACCATTATATGTTTCTCCTTCGTTTATTATATGATTTTCTGTGAACACTTCCCCACAGAATGAATATTTAGTTATCATTTGAAAGTATTGATTGCAGGAGAACCAAAAGCCTTTATCCACAGCCTACCACTGCTGCTTTTATTTCTTTCAACTAGAAAATATTAAGAGAATAAAACGTTGCTGTTAATCCCCTTCTGATTTCAAAATTTATGTGGCAGTGAATGCAATTAATCCATTTTCTCATTACTTTGCCTGAGAAGATATGCAGAGGCAGGAACAAGTAACAGCTTTGACTTGATACAAGAATGTTTTAAAGTCAGTTGATAAAACTTTAAAATAACGATTCAGAATTTAAAGGGAAAAATAAAAAAAGGTCTGTCAAGTGGCCTTGGTTTTCATGCTGCTGTAGCTTTGCTCTTAATAAAGCATTAGAGTAGCTCTGTCAGCTTAAAAACATAAATGGAGATGTCTGATTGATTCCTGTTTTGATCACTACAGCAGATCAGAAAAAAAATCCAAACAAAATGTAAGACAAGGTGTACTCCCCAGAGCTGAGTGCAAGGGGACAGTCCCCTCCCTGCTCCTGCTGGACACAGCATTGCTGATCCCAGCCAGGATGTCTTTGGCTTTCTTGGCCCCCTGGGCACACTGCTGGCTCCTCTTCAGCTTCTTGTCCATCAGCATCCCCAGGTCCTTTTCTCCCAGCAGCTTTCCAGCCACACTGCCCCAAGCCTGGAGCATTGCTTGGGGTTGTTGTGACCCAAGTACAGGACCTGGCACTTGGCCTTGTTGAAGCTCATCCCATTAACATTGGCCATGGATCCAATCAATCCTATCTACCTTTGGCTAGGTGTTCAAGAAATGTGTGGCCTTGGCACTTGAGACATGGTTTTTAATGGCCATAGTGGTGCTGGGTTGCTGGTTGGACTCCATGATCTTAGAGTTCTCTTCCAACTGAAACAATTCTGTGATTTTATTATTCTATGATTGCTTAGTTAGGATGTCAGGAAGATCACAGGATCACAGGATTGGAAGGGACCTCCAAAGATCATTGATTCCAACCCCCTTGCCAAAGCAGGACCACAGAATATAGCACAGGTCACACAGGAACATATCCAGATGGGGCTTGAGAGTCTCCAGAGAAGACTGGAATCAAAGTCCATAACTAATTCCACATCCAGAATATGTAAGTCCATGTAGATAAGGAGTTATCTCATCTGCTCACTGCCTAGAATACTTGAACCAGAAGGCACATTTCTGCAGCAGTTGCAATTTCATGGTTTGAGTGTGGTACCACATTCTTGGTCCTCCAAGAAGTTATCTTGGTCTTTCCAGGTAAGCATTGTGATCTTCAAAGAGCTTAAAAATGAATTTGACATTTGTGTGCCACTGATCTTTCTGTTGTACTAGAAATACTTATTTTAAAGCAAAACATAAGGTGCAAGACTCTGTGCACCAGGGCACAGGCTGGCCCTCAGCTGATGGTTAGGAATCACAGAATCACAGAATCAGAATCAATAAGGTTGGAAAAGACCTCAAGGATCATCAAAGTCCAACCTGTCACCCAAGACCTCATGACTACTAAACCATGGCACCAATCCCACGTCCAAACACCTCCAGGAAGGGAGTCAGGCAATGCACAATCAGCTGTAGAGAGAATTCTTGCTGCTTCCACTCTAATGAGCAGGCTTCATTTTTGGTGTGAATTCAATGCTGAACTAGAGAGAGCCACAGGCTGATCTTTCACAGCAGCCCTTGTGTTTCAGAGCAGCCCTCTTCCATTCAGTTCTGAGACACTATTTGAAAGGGTCATTTGTTTAACTCTGCCTGCAAATACATAAGGGCACTTGAACCAGCTGAGCTCCAATTCCATCCAGAAGCAATAAACCTCAGTGGAGGCTTTTAATATAGTTAATAGTCTGAGCGAGTTCATTATCATTTAAGATCTATTTTAGCCACACATATTAATATTCTGTTTTTGTTGCAGAGCTATTTAGATACTGCCATTCATTGATAATAAGTCATTTATTCCTCATTAGCTTAGGATGGATGTAGATATTCATTATAGCAAGACAACAGACTCATTTAACTGCACACAGTGCTTGATTATACACATGAACATCGACTGGAATGCAAATTTCATTCCATATCAGTCTCATCTTGGTTGGTATTCTCACCATGTGATAAAGCATCTTATCAGAATTTGTTCTATTTTTCCCTTTTTTTAATAGTATCTGATTCAGATGGCAAGACAAGATTAAAAAAGAAGAAAAAAAAGAAATAAAAAAGTGATAATAATGATTTGGCTAAGTAGTGCCCAAGAAATAAAGGTCTCCTCACAGAAACTGCTGTTGAGTTTTTAAAAAGGTTCTTTGGAATGATGTGTCCTTACCTGACAGCTGGGCCAAAATTAGCACAGTCCTTAACATAGATTAGATTTAGATTGAAAGAAAGTGAGACCTTAGCAAATACTCATTACACTGGTCATGGGCACAGGCTTTTACTTGCTCCTGAGTACAGATGTTTTGTGTGCTAACTACAGAAATCAGAGGCAAATTTGTCCCTGGTAAGTAGAAACAAAATCATAGAAGCATAGAATGGTCTGGGTTGGAAGGGACCTCCAAAGCTCATCTAGTCCAACCCCCTCTGCACTCAGCAGGGACATCCTCAACATTCTGTCCAGCCTCACCTTGAATATCTCCAGGGGTGGGACCTCAACCACCTCCCTGGGCAACCTGTTCCAGCATTCCACTACCCGCATGGTAAAAACTTGTTCCTCACATCCAATCTCAGTCTGCTCTTCTCTAGTTTGAAGCCATTGTTCCTTGTCCTGTCCCTGCAGGCCTTTGCAAACAGTCTCTCTCCATCCTTCTTGTAGCCCCCTTCAGGTACTGGCAGACTGCTATTAGGTCTTCCTGAAGCCTTCTCCTCTGCAGGCTGAACACCCCCAGCTCCCTCAGCCTGTCCTCACAGCAGAGCTGCTCCAACCCCCTGAGCATTTTCATGGCCTCCTCTGGACCCTCTCCATCAGGTCCATGCCCTTCCTATATTGAGGGCTCCAGACCTGTACACAGTGCTTCAGGTGAGGTCTCACCAGAGCAGAGGGGCAGGATCCTCTCTCTCCATCTCTGGCCACACTGCTTTGGATGCAGCCCAGGCTGCCACTGGCCTTCTGTGCTGCAAGCTCACACTGCCTGCTCATGTCCAGCTTCTCCCCCCCAGCACCCCCAAGTCTTTTTCCTTAGGGCTACTTTCTGTCACTTCCTCCCCCAGTCTGTATTGATAGTGAGAATTGTTCCAGCCCAGGTGCAGAACCCTGCACTTGCTCTTGTTGAACCTCATAAGGTTCACCTGGGCACCACCTCTCCAAGGTGTATATTCTCTGTCACCTTTTGCTCTCTATTAAGCCTGCCTTCGTTTTTCTGTGCATATTACTTTTTTTCCTTCGTCAGTTTTCAACGTTTGGATTTCTTGAAAGCCTTTGTGTGTATATGCAGGAGTACAGTAATCAGCCTTATTATTAAACACTACACCCCTGCAAGGCTCAGGGGATTGTACAAGGCTTCTGGCAAGGGAAGAATCATAGAATAGAATCATAGAATCATAGAACAGATTCACAGAATCATAGATTAGAATCATAGAATCATAGAATAGAATCATAGAATAGATTCATAGAATCATAGAATAGAATCATAGAATCATAGAATATAATCATAGAATTATAGAATAGAATCATAGAATCGTACAATAGAATCATAGAATCATAGAGTCATAGAATAGAATCATAGAATCAACAGGGTTGGAAAAGATCTCAGAGATCATCAGGTCCAACCTATCACCCAGCACCTCATGACCAACTAAACCATGGCTCCAAGTGCCACATCCAACCCTTTTTTGAACACCTCCAGGGATGATGACTCCACCACCTCCCTGGGCAGCACATTCCATGGCCAATTACTCTTTCTGGGAAGAACTTTCTCCTCACCTCCAGCCTAAACTTTCCCTGGTGCAGCTTGAGACTGTGTCCTCTTGTTCTGGTGCTGGTTGCCTGGGAGAAGAGCCCAACCCCCACCTGGCTACAACCTCCCTTCAGGGAGTTGTAGACAGCAATGAGGTCTCCCCTGAGCCTCCTCTTCTCCAGGCTAAACACCCCCAGCTCCCTCAGCCTCTCCTCACAGGGCTGTGCTCCAGACCCCTCCCCAGCCTCCTTGCCCTTCTCTGGACACATTCAAGTCTCTCAATGTCCTTCTTAAACTGAGGAGCCCAGAACTGGACACAGGACTCAAGGTGTGGTCTAAGCAGTGCTGAGCACAGGGCAGGATGACTTCCCTGCTCCTGCTGGCCACACTATTCCCGGTCCAGGCCAGGATGCCATTGGCTCTCTTGGCCACCTGGGCACACTGCTGGCTCATGTTCAGTCAGCTGTCAACCAGTACCTCCAGGTCCCTTTCTGCCTGGCTGCTTTCCAGTGGAAAGCAGTGGAGCAGAGGGGGAGAATCCCCTTCCTGGCCCTGCTGGCCACACTTCTCTTGCTGCAGCCCAGGCTCTGGTTGGCTTTCTGGGCTGCAAGTGCACACAGCTGGCTCCTGTTGTGCTTCTCATCCACCAGCATGAGTATGGTCAAAACATAATTTTATGTTTCAGAACAACTCTGATGGAAAACATTCAACTGAAAACCTTTGAACATGGAAGAGATGAGAAATAGTGTTCAAAGTTCTGTGAAAAAAAGTAAGCCAGTGCAAAATATTCTGCGTCTAGGTAGTAATACTGAAGGCTCCTAAGGTTCCTAATTCCTTCCAAGTGAAATCAGATTTCCTTATAGCACACTCTGGAAACAAATCTCATTAAAGACTCTTCCCTCCTGCATTTAAACTTTCTATTCATTTCCATATCCTTTCAAGTCCTTTAAACTTCTTGTTTTCTAATGGCAAAATACTTTTTAGAGCTTCTGTTAGTGCTGAAAAATGTCAAATTAATCTATCTGGGGAGGTAATAAGGTAGCAAACACTTTGGAATCAGCAATTAGATTGTAAGAAGGAGGCAAAACTATAATTTGGTGTAGATTTCATGGACTGAACATTTTTTAGGCTATGACATACTTCCAGAGTTAGGCTGTATTTAATTCACTTGATCATTTAGATGCAGAAAAGCCCTAAACTGGGAAGTGTTATCTTTATCTTTACAGATTGGATGTTAGGAACAGGTTCTGCACCATGAGGGTGGTGGAACACTGGAACAGGTTGCCCAGGGAGGTGGTTGAGGCCTCATCCCTGGAGATACTCAAGGTGAGGCTGGACAGGGCTGTGGGCAACCTGATCTAGTTGAGGATGTCCCTGACTGCAGAGGGGGTTGATCTGGGTGACCTTTTGAGGTCCCTTCCAACCCAGACCATCCTATAATTCTTCCCATTAGTTTTATTGAAGTTTGAATCAGTCTTTTACTTTCTGCAGAAAATACTCTCTGGGACATTTATTCTACTAATGGCTATCAATACTTGGGGTTATCTGTAGTGGGTGAGGGTCGTTGAAAGGACAGAGAGGGAGAGAAAGTTGTAAGATATTTACTGTAAGTAATTCTCCCTGCTGCCTAGCACCAAGGAAAATTTCATTAAAGATGGATGACACTGCTCCTTTACTGTTTATTGATCAAAAGCCTCTTTTAATAACTCTTTTAACAGAAATAAAACCACCTGCCCCCACTTGAGGCATGCTGATGGGGATTTAGGATAAATCCATGCAGCAGTGCTGGCTGCCAGCTCAACTCTTATTTAATGTCCTGCATAGACAATACTGTGGAGTGCTTAAATCAAAAACTTGGTAGTTCTCCTCATGTAGTACTGTGCAGAGCAATGTTGGCACCCAATCCTTGTGAATAAATTGGGTCTCTTACTTTTCACAGGAAGGGCTAAAAATGCTGACATCCAGGCTTACATAGATGAGAGAAGAGGAAGTCTTGAAATCTCCTTTGCTGTTCAGCAGCCTTTGTCATGGCAAAGTCTCGTTTCAGATATTTTAAGGACACCTTACCTAGCATGTAGGGGGTAACCTACATCCTAGGTCACATAAAAAAATATTATCTGCCCTTCTAATGGTGATTATAAAAGATCAGAGCACGTATTATCGTTTAGTCAGCTGTAAATCCATCAGGATTCAGGGTGGAAAAACAACAGCCATATTCCCTGGAAGAAAAAGGAAAACATTGCAAAGAAATCACAAAGAAACATCTGAGAACTTTCACTGTGCCTGAGAGATCAGGAGAGGCACTCATTTAATACCAGCTTAGTGAATAATTTAATTGTATGCATTCTGTAGCATCCTGTGAGGTTCAACAAGGCCAAGTGCTGGATCCTGCACTTGGACCACAGCAGCCCCAGGCAACATTTGCAGGCTTGGGGCAGAGCTGCTGCAAAGTTCCCCAGCAGAAAAGGACCTGGAGGTGCTGGATGACAGCTGGCTGAACATGAGCCAGCCCTGTGCTCAGGTGGTCAAGAAGGCAAAGAGCATCCTGGCCTGCATCAGGAAGAGTGTGGCCAGCAGGAGCAGGGAGCTGACTGTGCTCCTATGCTGGGCACTGGTGAGGACACACCTTGAGTACTGGGTTTGGTTTGGGGCCCCTTACACCAAGAAGTACATTGAGGTCCTGGAGCAGGTCCAGAGAAGATCAACAAAGCTGGTGAAGGATTTTGAGAACAGGGCTGGTGAGGTGCAGCTGAGGATCCTGGGATTGTTTAGTCTGGAGTCTTCAAATTGCTCCCCAGACAGAGACCTGCTGGAGAGAATCCAAGGGAGAGCCACGAGGAGGATTTGGGGACTTGAGCATCTCCCCTGTGAAGAGAGACTGAGAGCCCTGGGGCTGTTTAGTCTGGAGAGGAGAAGGCTGAGAGGGATCTGATCAATGTCTATCAATAGCTGAGGGGTGGGTGTCAAGTGGAGGGGGCCAGGCTCTTTTGGGTGGTTCACAGAGAAGATTTCACCTCAACATGAGGAGAAACTTCTTTCCAGTGAGGGTGACAGAGCCCTGGAACAGGCTGCCCAGGGGGGTTGTGGAGTCTCCTTCTCTGGAGCCTTTCCAACCCCACCTGGATGCATTCCTGTGCAGACTCCCCTAAGTGATGCTGCTCTGGCAGGGGGGTTGGACCTGATGATCTCTGGAGGTCCCTTCCAACCTCTGATATACTGTGAGACTGTGTGAAGTGGAGGCTGGGGTGAGACCTCCTTGCTCTCTACAGCTCCAGCTATGCAGGTTGGAGTGAAGTGGGGCTTGCTTTCTTCCCCCTAGTATCAGATGATAGGACAAGAGGAAATGGCCTGAAATTGCACCAGGGGAGGTCTAGGTTGGGTACTGGGAAAAAATTATTTCCTTCAAGAGCAGTCAGGCACTGGAACAGGCTGCCGAGGAGGTTGGTGGAGTCACCATGCTGGAGGTGTTCAAGAAATGTGTGGCCATGGCACTTTGGGACATGGTTTAATGGCCATGGTGCTGTTGTGTTGCTGGTTGGACTCAGTGATCTTAGAGGTCTTTTCCAACCTGAACAACTCTATGATTCTCTGATTCTGTAGGACAGCTCCATGCTAGAATTTCTGTATGAGCTTCCTATTCCAAGAAGGATTATAGTCTGTTTTCACTGGAGTTGTGAGGGAAGGACTGAATGCCATATAGAGAGGATTTCAGAATACATGATTGGACTTTTTCATGTTACAGAAAAGATTTTGTGGCAGGGCTAAACCATATTTTTATTGTCAGAAGCTTTCTTTTTTTCCTTTGTTACTTGGATAACATCAAACTTCCCCCCTCAGGACTCACGTTTTCACTATTGAAAGGATAATTCCTTCTGATCCAATTGTGAGTTCCAACTGTATTAATCCTGAAATCTGGAAGTCTGCCACATCCATTCAGAATTTTAATTAGACAAAACCATGTGCTGAGACCTAGGCACAGGCTTAAACTCTTTGTTTGACTGGGGTCTGTGTCAGTAACTTGGAAGAAGCTCAGCAAATACAATCAAAAGGAATTAAGAGCAACAAAAAAAGTTTTTGGTTTTTTTTTTTTTTTTTTTTTTTAAGGGGAAGATTTTTACCTATGACTTCACTTCAAGCCCAATACCTGCTGGATTAAGTTTAATTTGGGCAAAACTGAGACTGGAGGATCAAATTTATATGGCAGCACTGGTAGGTAAAGTCTTGTCCTACTGCATTTAAAAACTTCCTTGACACTTCATGGCAGTAGAACAGCGTTAAGTGGAAAACTCTCTTAATGATTTTAAAATAATTGGGCTTTATGTACTGGAGAAAATCTATGACCAGCTGTAAACTCAAAATTAGTTCCTGTCTAGGAACAAGCAATCAAATTCTGTAAGAAAATTAAGTTCTTTTTAATTCCACCCTGCAAAGATGCTTGACAAAATGCTCCCCGAGCTTCCACATCACTTCAGTTAATTTTGCATTGTTTTAAATCTATTGCCATAGATTTGCTATTTATTTATTTTTTCTTAATGAAGGGTAAAATTCAAGATTTGAGTTTTTTTATATGCTGAAGTGATCAAATACATTATTCAATGTTCCTGCAAACCTGAGACTTCACTCCAGGTAGTTTGATATCCTGGACTTCACAGGATGTGATCACAAGAAAAAGAACAGCAAGAATATTAATAATAACAATAATATTAATAACAACAAAAATAATAATAACAATAATAATTTTATATAAATTATTACTGGTATCATATTCTATATTCTATATTCTATATTCTATATTCTATATTCTATATTCTATATTCTGTATTCTATATAAATAACAATTTAAATTATTATTCTAAATAATAATCATTATTATAAATAATATCAATAAATAAAATATAATAAATAAAATATAAATATTACAATACCTAAATTATATTAATATCAATATGAATATCAACATTAATATCAGTGTTAATAATAATATTACAATAAATAAAATATAAATTATTTTATAAATTGTTTTTATATAAATAATAATAATTATTATTATTATTATTATTATTATTATTATTATTATTACTAAAAATGTAAATTCTGGAGTTAGCCTTTAAGCAAACCTTTATATTTCTTTTTTCCAATGAAGCTTAGCTTACCCTCCACATATATATATATATGTATATATATATATATATATATATATATATAATTTCTGGATGAAAAGATTATTATTAGTATTTCCAGACAGACATGCTAGTTCATGATTAATGAGAAATACTGTAATTAACAGAAGGAATTAAGAGTTGACTCAAACAGAAAAAGCAGAGATTAAAACAGAAATGATTTTATCATGTCCAAACTAGGGGGAAAGGGTTTGATGCAAAGAAATCCTCACCATATGGTTGTTACTCAAACAAAAATCAATTGGTCTGTGAAAATTAAGTAAGGAAGAGCATCCTCCACTAGATCAGGTTGCTCAGAACCTTTTTGAGCCTCACCTGAAATATTTCCAGGAATGGAGCCTCAACCACCTCCCTGAGCAACCTGTTCCAGTGTTCCACCACCCTCATAGTAAAGAACTTATTCCTAACATTCAATTTAAATCTACTCTGCTCTAGTTTGAAGCCATTCTCCCTGGTCCTGTCCCTGCAGGCCTTTGCAAACAGTCTCTATCCATCCTTCTTGTAACCCCCTTCAGGTCCTGTCAGGCTGCTATTAGGTCTCCCTGGAGCCTTCTCTTCTCCAGGCTGCACACCCCCAGCTCCCTCAGCCTGTCCTCAGAGCAGAGCTGCTCCAACCCCCTGAGCATTTTCATAGCCCTCCTCTGGACCTGCTCCATCTGCTCCATGTCCTTCCTATATTGAGGGCTGCAGAGCTGGATGCAGTGCTTCAGTTGAGGTCTCAGCAGAGCAGAGCAAAGTGGCAGAATCACTGTGTTATTAGCTGGAGAGGATGGAAGACTTGGAAATATAGTTATCAGTTTTAACTGTTAATTATAAATGACTGGGAAAAGAAGAGACTGAAGGCCTCTGGTTAATTTCAATTCCCCAAAAATGTCTTTTGATGTATATCTTGGCCTCTCAGCAGCCAAAGTGGATGAAAAATTGTAGAGAATCTCTGCCCAGCAGGAACAATCAATTCCTTCTTTGAAAGTCCTGCCATATTTAGAGAAACAGAAGTAATTTCACAAGCTGTAAAATGTGGGGCACACAAATATGACATAAACACATTGGGGGTGCACTTTGGATCCTAATCCTACCCTTCACATTTTTCATAGAATCACAGGATCAGCCAGGTTGGAAGAGACCTCCAAGCTCATCCAGTCCAACCTATCACCCAGCCCTAGCCAATCAACCAGACCATGGCACCAAGTGCCTCATCCAGGCTTCTCTTGAACATCT
The DNA here is from genome assembly GCF_027791375.1 of Indicator indicator. NCBI lineage: Eukaryota > Metazoa > Chordata > Aves > Piciformes > Indicatoridae > Indicator > Indicator indicator. The sequence continues at coordinate 2,385,023 of NC_072015.1, forward strand.
CCAGGGATGGTGACTCCACCACCTTCCTGGGCAGCACATCCCAATGGCAAATCTCTCTCTCTGTGAAGAACTTCCTTCTAATACCCAGCCTAGACCTCCCCTGGCACAGCTTGAGACTGTGTCCCCTCATTCTGCAGCTGGTTGCCTGGGAGAAGAGCCCAACCCCCACCTGGCTACAACCTCCCTTCAGGTAGTTGTAGACAGCAATGAGGTCTCCCCTGAGCCTCCTCTTCTCCAGGCTAAACACCCCCAGCTCCCTCAGCCTCTCCTCACAGGGCTGTGCTCCAGACCCCTCCCCAGCCTTCCTGCCCTTCTCTGGACATGTTCCAGTACCTCAACATCTCTCTTGAATTGAGGAGCCCAGAACTGGACACAGGATTCAAGGTGTGGCCTGAGCAGTGCTGAGTAGAGGGCAGAATAACCTCCCTGCTCCTGCTGGCTACACCATTCCTGATCCAGGCCAGGATGCCATTGGCTCTCCTGGCCACCTGGGCACACTGCTGGCTCAAGTTCAGCTGCTGTCCACCAGCACCCCCAGGTCCCTCTCTGCCTGGCTGCTCTCCAGCCACTCTGTCCCCAGCCTGTAGCACTGCCTGGGGTTGTTGTGGCCAAAGTGTAGAACCCTGCGCTTAGCCTTGTTCAATCTCATCCCATTGGCCTCTGCCCACCCATCCAGCCTGGCCAGGTCCCTCTGCAGAGCCCTCCTACCCTCCAACAGATCCACACCTGCTCCTAACTTGGTGTCATCTGGAAACTTACTGATGATGGACTCAATTCCTTCATCTACATCCTCAGTAAAGATATTGAATAGGATGGGGCCCAGCACTTATCCCTGAGGAACACCACTAGTGCCTGGCCCCCAACAGGATGTGGCCTCCTGAAGGCACAGAGCTCTGATCTTGTGTCAGGATAAACAGCTGGATTCATGGTTGATGAGGCATCAGGCTCTGGGCAACCTGATCTAGTTGAGAATGTCCCTGCTGGCTGCAGAGGGGGTTGGACTGGATGAGCTTGGGAAGTCCCTTCCAACTCAGACCATTCCATGATTCCATGATAGTTTGTGTGCATTCAGGGCTTAGTGATTAGATGTTGCCCTGTGGATCAAGTGAGTAACATTCATGTAGTATCTTTGCAAAGCAAAAGGAAATGGGCAATGCTCTATTTTTCTATCAAACATGATGTGTCTGTTAACCTTTAGGGTTCTGCATCTGGAGACCATCATCAAACAGATTCATTTTCCTTGCAGAATCTCTTCTGGGATGTTCCTTCTCATGGGATCTGGATAGCAATGGATACCCCAACAGAACTTCAAAACTGGGATCTCTTTTTTCTGAAAACAAACAACAACAGGAAAATACAAATGAACAAACAAAAAAATACAAAACACAGGTTTACAGCCCTCTGCCTTCCAAAAATATCTCCAATCATAATAATGGAGTCCAGGTGGACAATAAGTTATCCATTGGACAGCAATGGCCAAGGAGGCCAATGGGATCCTGGGGTGTATTAAGAAGTCTGTGGCCAGCAGGTCAAGGGAGGTTCTCCTCCCCTCTACTCTGCCCTAGTGAGACTTGAAAGTCACTAGAGAAGGAGACACCACAACTGCTCTGGGCAGCCTGTTCCGCTGCTCTGTCACCCTGACCATAAAAAGTTTCTCCTTATGTTGAGGTGGAACCTCCTTTGTTCTAGCTTGTACCTGTTGTTCCTTGTTCTATCACTGGACACAATAAACAGGTTGCCCAGGGAGGTAGTTGAGGCCCCATCCCTGGAGATATTCAAGGTAAGGCTTGACAGGGCTCTGAGTGACCTGATCTAGTTGAGGATGTCCCTGCTTGCTGCAGAGGGGGTTGGACTGGATGAGCTTTGGAGGTCTCTTCCAACCCAGACCACTCTACAATTCTGAGTCTATGAATCTATGAGGTGAAGGAAATTACGCTGAAAAAGTGATTATCCCTTTAATAACCTGCACAAATTCCAAGGGTTTTCAGCAATATTTGGCTCTGCTTTATGAGTTATTTTGGGGCATCTTATTTTGAAATGTTGGGGTGAGGTTACTGTAGAGGTCACCTCAGAGTAGCCCCATCCCTGGAGATATTCCAGGGGAGGCTTGACAGGGCTGTGAGCAGCCTGATCTCTAGTTGAGGATGCTCCCTGCTTAACTGCAGGGGGATTGGACTTAGATGACCTTTAGAGCTCCCTTCCAACCCAGGGGATCTTATGATTCTACCTATGATTCTAATTAGGCTGCCTTCCCACATACTGTAGAGAAAGAGGTCTCTCAGGTTGAGGAGACTCATTCTAAAGAGACTTGGTGTGCTCCACTGACCTCACAGTGGCTGACTTGTATATGCATCATATACCTGAAGGTAGAACAGGTGCTCCAATGCTTTTAAGATGCTGGGGATTTAAAATATCCACCCTTTGGATGAAAACCTTTCATTTTCTTCTGTGTTCTGAGCTCATGTGCTGAAGGAAGGCTGAGGGAGCTGAGGGCTCTTCAGCCAGGAGAAGAGGAGACTGAGAGGTGACCTCATTCATGTTGATAAAGATGTGCAGGGCAGTGTCCAGAGGACAGAGCCAGGCTCTGCTCAGTGATGTCCAGTGACAGGACAAGGGGCAATGGGGGCAAGCTGGAGCAGAGGAGCTACCATGGGAACAGAAGGGAAAAGTTTTTCACTGTGAGGGTGCCAGAGCCATGGAACAGGCTGCCCAGAGAGGTTGCAGAGTCTCCTTCTCTGGTGACATTCAGAACCTGCTTGGATGTGTTCCTGTGTGACATGCCCTGGGTGTTCCTGCTCTGGCAGGGGGCTTGCACTGGGTGACCTCCTGAGGTCCCTTCCAACCCCTAAGACTCTGTGGTTCTGTGATGATTCTGTGTGCTTCTGTGCAATTAATAACTACAAACTCCCATGTTTACTTCAAGCTGAGTACTTCAAACTCATTCCACATAAAACTGTGGAGAGCTGAAACAGTCTTGCATAATCCATTTGGCAGCCCCCTAATTTTTTTGTGGTCTACCACTCTAAAATTGCAGTTGAAAGGTATTTTATTTTTTAATAAGCCTTATGTTACCAAGCTTCAGCTCTGCTCTCACAGTTCTAGATGACAAGCAGGGTTCCAGAGGAGAGAAGATAAATGGACTGTCCCACAGAATGAAGTGAGTCCTCTGCTTCCCTTGACTCTGCTCTCCAGTGACTTCACAGTCCCTTTCCACTGCATTATTTAAATAATAAATTCATAAATAAGTGGGGTTTTTAATGCTGTACATCACTCCTATGATAATTAGAGTAATATTGTTGGCACTCAGAAGTCTGTAAATATTTCTTACAGCCTTACTGAAGTGTTTTGACAAGGCATTTATTAAACCAAGGAAAACAGAAAGAAAAAAAAAATCAGATGCACTGCTGTGAGTTGAAAGATAACAAAGCCAACACAGTGACACTCACAGGGTCACAGGATGTTAGGGCTTGCAAGGGACCTCTAGAGATCTTCCAGTCCAAACCCCCCTGCCAGAACAGGACCATATCATCTAGTGCAGGTCTCACAGGAACACATCCAGACAGGACTTGAAAGTCTCCAGAGGAGACTCCACAACCTCTCTGCAGAGCCTGTTCCCATGCTCTGTCACTCTTACAGGAAAGAAGTTCTTCCTCATGTTGAGGTGGAACCTCCTGTGCTGTAGTTTCCATCTATTGCCCCTTGTCCTATCACAGAGTGCAAATAAGCAGAGGCTGTCCCTGTCCCCTCCCTCCTGACCCCTCATTGATCAGATCCCTCTCAGTCTTCTCCTCTCCAGACTGAACACCCCCAGGGCTCTCAGCCTTTCCTCATCAGGCAGTGCTCCAGTCCCTTCGTCATCCTTGTAGCCCTCCCTTGGACTCTTTCAAGTAGATCCCTGTCCCTCTTGAACTGGGGAGCCCAGAACTGGATGCAATATTCCAGGTGGGGCCTCAACAGGGCAGAGTAGAGGGGGAGGAGAACCTCCCTGGATCTGCTGGCCACACTCCTCTTAATGCACCCCAGGATCCCATTCATAACCTTCCTATATTTGTCCTACACTCAGTTGTGGCTTGCATTTCATTATATGAGCTAAAAGTTTTCCTCCTTTGGTCTTTGGCCTCTCCTCCTTTACCACAGAAGGTGAAGTATGAGCAAGCTTCCTGGCTGCTCAGAAATGAGGACAAAGTAAATTCTATTTGCTGGTGCTCGCTGCCACCTCCATCACTGCAGCAGGTTTCTGCAAGAGCAGGAGGCAATGTTGAGTGAAATGTTCAAGCCACGAGAGGAAATGCTTTTCACCACCAGCACAGCATTGCAGGTGGTAGGTTTAGCACAGCTTTTGTGGGGGCTGCAAGTTTTTCAGTAGGACAATTACCTACTCTGGTCACTGAACCACTTTAACTGCTGGCTTGGGATGTGTTATTGCAACATATTTCCTAGTAAAAATAGATTTTATACTTCTATAAGTGTGCATTAGCTCAGTAGTATCCCTTTCTTTTTTCTATTTCTTTCCAATAGTACCAGCCTGAAGGATTCATTTTACCTGGTTGTACACAGGGATATTTCTAGCAGGAGAGAAAACTAAAATATACAGAAGGATTGTTGGGCTTGCATGGTGAAAACAAAGATCAGCACAACAGCATCTGAATCCATCACCAGAACTCAGCAATAGGTAGGTAATTATTTCTTTTTCTTCTCCACCCAAAATGTTATTTGTTTGCATTTTTTAATTACTTAACTTTCTTTTCATCAATGATTATAGGCCTGGAATGCTGTTTCACATGCAGGTCTGACCAGAGGGCTGGAGCACCTCTGCTATGAAGACAGACTTTAGAGAGTTGGGGTTGTTCAGTCTGGAGAAGAGAAGGCTCTGAGGAGACCTTCTTGTGGCCTTCCAATATCTTAAGGGGGCTACAAGAAAGCTGGGGAGGGACATTTTAGGGTGTCAGGGAGTGATAGGACTAGGGAAAAATGGAACAAAACTAGAAATGGGTAAATTCAAATTGGATGTTAGGAAGAAATCCTTCAGCATGAGGGTTGTGAGAGACTGGAAAAGGTTGCCCAGGGAGGTGGTGGAAGCCTTATCCCTGGAGGTGACTGTGAGCAACCTGCTCTAGTGTGAGGTGTCCCTGCCCATGGCAGTGGGGTTGGAACTGGATGATCCCTGAGGTCCCTTCCAACCCTGACAATTCTCTGATTCTATGATTTTGACGTGGAGAGGTTCTCAATGAGATCTGAGTCCCACACCCCTAATGACAAACCTGCAGCTCACTTCAGGAATGTGGTTTAAAAGGCATAGCCTGTCTTCCAGTTGCATAACAAGTAAATAGTTAATAAAAATACATTTTAAAAAGAAATCTAATCCTTTTTTTAGACTGACAGCTCAGAGATAGGCATCAATCAAGCAGAATGACAATATAAATACCATGCCAAGAAGTCTATAATTAAGGTGATCTTTCATAAAAGTCTTGGAATTAAAGTGAAATCTGACAGCCTCTCTCTGGAGAGAATGGCAATGGAGATATATCTGACCAGGTTTTAATTGTGGAGGGGTGCAGTACTCTATTTTCTTAATGATTAATAGATTTCTATTTACCAAAAAACCAAACCAAACCAAACCAAAACAAAACAACCCCAAACTATCACCAGGCAGTAGGAAGAGGCAGAGCAATGCAAACAGAGTCTCCTCCCACCCCAGCTGTGGCCACTTTGCACTCCCCACCCACTCCCCTTTTTAATGGCACCCAGGAGAGGCAGCAGCCCCAAGCTGAGCCCATCTGGGCTGAGGATCCTCCTCCCCTCGCTGGTGAGTACCCATGGTGCACACTGGGTGTTGGTGATGGTGGACAAAGGCCGGGGGGCCTGGTGGCCCCCCGGCTCGTTAGGATAGGGCTGATGACTACTGCAACATCATCCACGGGTGCTGGCTGAGCTCCTCTGTGGGCTTTGGGATGGGTGCAAAAGTGGTGGTGGATGGTGTAGAGAGAGCAGGAGCTCCATTGGGAAGATAGGGGGCGGGGGCTAAACTAGATGACCTTTGGAGGCCACTTCTGACTCTGGTGATTCTATGACTCTAGGATCTACTTCCAACTCCCTTGCCATGGGCAGGGACACCTTCCACTAACCAAGCCAGCATCTTTAAGGATATTTTTTTTTTTTTTTTGTACATAGAAATCAAAACATAATATGGTAGCTATGCTTACATAATCACAGAAAACTTCAGGTTGGAGAAGACTCTAAGGATCATCAAGTCCAACCCACAACCCTGGTCTACAAAGTTCACCCCTAAATTGTGTCACCAAGCACCACATCCAAACCACCTTGAAACACAGCCAGGGTTGGTGACTCCACCACCTCCCTGGGCAGCACATTCCAATGTTTGGTCACTCTTGCTGGGCAAATTTCTTTCCTAATGTCCACTTTAAACCTCCCCAGTCACAGCTGGAGGCCATTCCTTCTTGTTCTCTCACTAATTACCTGTGAGAAGAGACCATCACCAACCTCTCTACAATTCTCCTTTCAGGTAGCTGTAGAAAGCAACAAGGTCTCTCCTCAGCTTCCTCTTTTCCAAGCTAACCCTCCCCAGATCCTTCAATTGCTCTTCATAAGATTTATTCTCCAGGCCCTTCCCCAGCTTCCTTGCCCTCCTCTGCACTCATTCCAGCTCTCAGCTCTCCCAGCTGAACTCATGGATTTTTGGATTTGAAGCTCCCTTATTTTGAAAATAAGGTCTTCTGTATGTTGGCAGAAGAAATTAAACGATTACATGGAACTCAAGAGTGAATAAAAATGATTGGCATAAGAACCGTTTAAAAAAATCCATTGAATTGGTGGGAAGAGTTTAGCTTTTTCAATGCAATTGCTCAGCAAAAGTTAGTCTGAAGTGCAGGTTGTGGAAGCACTGAAGTCAATTCATAACTCCAAGAAACGTTGTCTTACTAATATATTATGTCATTCTAGGAAGAAAATTCCATAATCCATGCCTGATTTTGCAGCCTGGCTCTATACATTTTGATTCAGAAAAAGGGTAGGAAGGATACTCCAGGAGAGCTGGGCTAGGTGATCTGCAGAGGTCCTTTCCACCCCTTATCACTCCCTGGTTCTGTGGCAGGCATTTGTTAACAGCTAGCTTTGCTTCCAAACACACTGAAGTCTCTGGAAATAAATACTCTTGTGTCTACTGATTTTTTATTTTTTTTTTTTTTTTTTACTTCCCCAGAAATGTGTTAATTTAAAGGTGAGCAACTAACCTCAAAATTCTGAGTCTCATATTTAAGCAGATTTCCTTTACAAGCTTTCATAGTACCTCAAAAATCAAGTTTGGCTTATGAGCTAGAAAAATGGAAACTGCCTTAGTAAATGAACAACTTGTTGGTGTCCTGCTGTGCCTTTAAGTAATAAAGAAAAAAAGGACAATTACTTAATTTACTTCCTTTTAGCAGCTCTTCTCAGTGAGGTCACGGAATCAATCAGGTTGGAAAAGACCTCAGAGATCATCAAGTCCAACCTGTTACTTAATCTCTAAAACCTCCTGACAACTAAACCCTGGCTCCAAGTGCCATGGTTATATTTAACCCAAGTTTTTTATGGATGCTGGGAACTAATGTTTTGTCAAATACACATTTTGTAAATAAAAATAAGCCTCAGTTTAACATATACAGGTGTTTGGCACCATGCCAGGTTAAGCTGAAAGACTGTTGAAGGCATCAGTTTAAGTACACAGAATCACCCAGGTGGGAAAAGATCTCAGAGATCATCAAGTCCAACCTATTACCTAATTTCTAACACCTGCTGACAACTAAACCATGGCTTCGAGTGCCACAGCCAAGCTTTTGTTGAACACCTCCAGGGATGGTGACTCCACCACCTCCCTGGGCAGCACATCCCATGGCCAAGCTCTCTTTCTGGGAAGAACTTTCTCCTCACCTCCAGCCTAAGCTTCCCCTGGCACAGCTTGAGACTGTGTCCTCTTGTTCTGGTGCTGGTTGCCTGGGAGCAGAGACCAACCCCCACCTGGCTACAACCTCCCTTCAGGGAGTTGTAGACAGCAATGAGGTCTGCCCTGAGCCTCCTCTTCTCCAGGCTAAACACCCCCAGCTCCCTCAGCCTCTCCTCACAGGGCTGTGCTCCAGACCCCTCCCCAGTCTCCTTGCCCTTCTCTGGACACATTCAAGTCTCTCAATGTCCTTCTTAAATTGAGGAGTCCAGAACTGGACACAGGACTCAAGGTGTGGTCTAAGCAGTGCTGAGCACAGGGCAGGATGACTTCCCTGCTCCTGCTGGCCACACTATTGCTGATCCAGGCCAGGATGCCATTGGCCTTCTTGGTCACACTGTGTGCACACCTGTGCCCACTGCTGCCTCATGTTCAGCTGGCTGTCCAAATGAAACATGCATTGTGATATAATAAGAGATATTTTTATCTCTACAAATTTGTTTTGAGCCTTTCTGCAGCTGCAGTTGAGAGTTTCCACACATGTGGAAGGGTTGGGGTTTGTATCCTAGCATCTCTTTAAAGTGCCAGCTGAGGTCTCCAGTCACAAGTCTCCTTCGAGAGCCCAAGCTGCTCTGTTTGTATTTCAAACATTTTATCCATGTTTCCTGCATGGCTTGGAGATTGATGGTTTGGGGCAAAATTGTTTGGATATGAAGTACAGCACAGGAAGTTCCATCTCAACATGAGGAGGAACTTCTTCACTGTGAGGGTCACAGAGCACTGGAACTGGCTCACCAGGGAGGTTGTGGAGTTTCCTTCCCTGGAGACTTTCAAGACTCTGGATGTGTTCCTGTGCAACCTGCACTCAATTCTATGGTCCTACTCTGGCAGGGGGGTTGGATGTTGTAGGAGTCCCTTCAACCCCTAACATCCTGTGATAGAGCAAACTTCAGATTTCTTTTCCTGTGATTCCCTCAGGCTGATAGTGCAGGGTGTTCTCACAAACTACATCATCAATACTCTCAACCAAGAGAATTTCCAAAGGAAATTTGCTCTACACTCTCTACACGTAGAGAAGCAAGCAAACCTTTACAAGTCACAGAAAACTGATGGAGATGTGACTTGCATTGCCTCACTAACAAAGTTACAGCTTTAGCAGAGTCAGTTTTAATGACTTTTTTTTTGTTTTGTTTTTGTTTTACTGCTTCTCTACAGAAAATTACTGCTGCAGAAATATGTTGAATGCAAGGCATGAAAAACTGCCCCAAGAATAAAGTTCTTCAGATATTATAATTGTTCAGTGACCTTCTGTACGGTCAAACTGTGCTGCAATACACTTCCCTGGCTCACAACTCAAGTTGTTGCTTACTATTCTGTTACTATAATACTTAGAAGTCTGTTAGAGGCCAGGATCCCTATGCAAGAATGCAAGCCAAGAAGAGAATCCCCATCCAAAGAATTTTCAAGCTAAGTGGAAGATGAGACAACAGATGGAGTGAGACAGATGGTTGGAGGTGGTAAACTAAAGCCCAGAGATGACATTAGGCAGTGGTTTTAAAACTCTGAGTTTAGTGATTGTCAGATGCTTTGAAGACATCATGGGGGGGGGGGAGGGGGGGATGATTTTAATTGGGGTTCTGAGGACTTATAAAGAAAATCTGAAGATGTTTATAGAGGCTTCTTGACTGGGTGAGGAAATTGACTTTGTATATTGATATATATGGTCATGTATACATAGATACCTGTCTGAAAAGCACAGAATCAAAGAATCGTAGAATCACAGAATGGAAGGGGTTGGAAGGGACCTCTGCAGATGATTGAGTTCCAACCTCCCTGCCAAGACAGCTTCACCCAAATTAGGTCACACAGGAACGCATCCAGGTGGGTTTTGAATGTCTCCAGAGATGGAGACTCCACCACCTCTCTGGGCAACCTGCTCCAGCAGATTTGCATTAAAGAAATTCCTTCTCATATAGGCATGGGTTAAGTCAAATCTGCTGCTGATGCTCAATCCCATGCTGCTGTCATGCCAGCTTCAAGGTGAAAGTGCTGGCTGGAGCAAAGTTTCATGGGGCTTTAAGTTCAGATTGGAACGTGGGAGGCTTCCTGTTCTGGCTGCTGCTTTTGGGGGAAAAGCTTTTTGTAAGGAAAAGATGGCATCAAAGTAGCATACGTGTATTGATGGAACTTCTTATGTTCAGGTTTGTGCCCATTACACCTTGTCCTGTCACTGGTCCCATCCTCCTGATACCTACCTTTTAAATATTGATCAGCATTGAAGAGCTTCCCATCTTCCTGATACTCACCTTTTAAGTATTGATCAGCATTGATCAGCTTCCCCTCCTCACTATTCTCTTTTCCCACACTAAAAAGCCCAAATTCTCTCAGTCTTGTCTCCTAAGAGATATGTTCCAGGCCCCTCAGCATCTTTGCAGTCCTTTTCTGCAGCCTCTCCAGCAAGTCTCTGTTCTCCTTGAATAAGGGAGCCCAGAACTGGACACAATACACCAGATGTGGTCTCACCAGGACAGAGTAGAGGGGGAGGAGACCCTCCCTTGACCTGCTTACCACACTCTTCTTGATGCACCCCAAGGTGCATCAAGACAAGTATTTGACAGGTATTTGAGCACAAGATTCTCCTCACTAAAATGAAAAGAGAGAAAAGGCTAGATAAAAAGTAATTTAGATGAGAACTTCAAACCCATCAATCAGGTACCAGCTGATTTGCCGCTACTTAGGCATCTTTCTGTTATCTAAGCCTACCTTTTCATTCTGAAGATGGGCCCCTCAAGGCAGCTGGGGTTTGTAACCTTCCTAATATCTGAACAGCTTTCTAAGGTGGCTGCTGTTGCAGAGAATCCCACATCAGTCAGCTCCACAGTGATGGATCTTTAGCTCCTCTGAATGAACAAAGTTGATCCAAAACAAATGTGAAGTACTACACAACTCTGAGTGAAGGTTCACAGAATCACAGAATCAGCCAGGTTGGAAAAGACCTCAGAGATCATCAAGTCCAACCTATTACCTAATCCCTAACACCTCCTGACAACTAAACCATGGCTCCAAGTGCCACAGCCAAGCTTTTGTTGAACACCTCCAGGGATGGTGACTCCATCACCTCCCTGGGCAGCACATTCCAATGGCAAATTACTCTTTCTGGGAAGAACTTTCTCCTCACCTTGAGCCTAAACTTCCCTTGCTGCAGCTTGAGACTGTGTCTTCTTGTTCTGGTGCTGCTTGCCTGGGAGAAGAGACCAACCCCCACCTGTCTACAGCCTCCCTTCAGGTAGTTGTAGACAGCAATGAGGTCTCCCCTCAGAGCAATAGCTTCAACCTACACAACAGAAGTTAGGAACAAGTTCTGCACCAGGAGGGTGGTGGAACACTGGAACAGGTTGCCCAGGGAGGTGGTTGTGGCTCCATTCCTGGAGATATTCAAGGTGAGGCTGGACAGGGCTCTGGGCAACCTGATCTGGTTGGGGATGTCCCTGCTGAGTGCAGGGGGGGTTGGACTGGATGAGCTTTGGAGGTCCCTTCCAACCCAGACCATTCTGTGATCTGGATATGCACCTTGGGAATCAGGAAAACTTGTTTGTATTTGTTTGGTCTGTTAAAGAATATTCTCAATGTCAATGATAGAGCAAAAGTAGTCTTTATTTTTTTTTCTGATATATGAGTCTCTATGTATGTTTTAATATGTTTTGAGTCAAACTATGGGAGAAAAAAATGATATTCAGGTGTGTTTGTTATCCTCCAGGCTCCTGAAATGGCATAAAGAGAGGAAAGCTAATAGTCCTGATTATTAAGTCAGGCTTTGTTGCATTAAATTTTCTCAGGTAATTAGCAGCAGGTTTTTTTCCTTTTTAAATAAGATGAGGGAAATCATTTTCCCAAAGAATCCAAAGGATATACTCCCTGTTGCCTTCAAATTACTCTGGAGATCTTACTAGGTGAAGTAAATTTATTATTTTTTTAAATCTCATTTAATATCTGAGTTTTCTCTTCAGTTCATATTTTGATTAATTTAATTACCAACTGTTTTTTTCAATATATGGCAAATGTACACAGATATATCAGTTATGGCTGTTGAAAAAGCACCACTGCTGTTCACTTTCTACCTTTTTCCCAGGAAATATGGTACCCGTAGCATCTCTTTGCTGCAGTCCAACCCTGCTAGGCTTTGGAACAATGATCACAGGATGTTAAGGGTTGGAAGAGACCTCTGGAGATCTTCCAGTCCAACCCCACCCCTGCCAGAGCAGAGCCACAGAATCCAGCCCAGGTCACACAGGAACACATCCAGATTGGTCTTGAAAGTCTCCAGAGAAGGAAACTCCACAACCTTTGGGGAGCCTGTTCCAGTGCTCCATGATCCTTACAGTAAAGAAGTTCCTCCTCATGTTGAGATGGAACTTCCTGTGCTGTAGTTCATATCCAAACTATGCTGTCCCAAACCATCAATCTCCAAGCTGTGCAGGAAGCATGGATAAAATGTTTGAAATAAAAAGAGAGCAGCTTGGGCTCTCCAAGGAGACTTGTGACTGAAAACCTTGTTGAGGTGGAACCTCCTGTGCTGTAGTTTCTATCCATTGCTCCTTGTCCTATCCCAGGGTGCAAGTGAGCAGAGCCTGTCCCCTCCCTCTTGATCCCCCAGCCCTCAAACATTTATAAACTTTTATTAAATTCCCTCTGAGTCTTCTCCAGGCTAAACAGCCCCAGGGCTCTCAGCCTCTCCTCACCAGGCAGTGCCCCAGTCCCTCAGTCATTCCTGCAGCCCTCTGTAGGACTGTCTCCAGCAGATCCCTGTCCCTCTTGAACTGGGCAGCCCAGAACTGGATGCAATATTCCAACTGTGGCCTCACCAAGGCAGAGTAGAGAGGGAGGAGAAGCTCCCTGGCTCTGCTGGCCACACTCCTCTGAATGCCCCCCAGGACCCCCTTGGCCTCCTTGGCCCCCAGGGCACATTGCTGTGCCATGCAGAACTTGCTGCCCACCAGCACTCCCAGCTCCTTCTCCTTGGGGCTGCTCTCCAGCAGATCCCCTCCCAAACTGTCCTGCTGCAGTTATTCCCTCTTCATCATCAAATCCCCTCTTTGGTTTGTGTTTTTTTCCCCACATGAGCACTCCTTTGAACCTACATTCTCTCTCTGAGCACCACACTGCACCAACTTAGCAACCAATGTGTGAATCTGCCACACAAATGAGAAATCAATGCTAGCAGCATGAGAAAAGAGATCCCAATGTTCTCAATCATTCTAGGTGATTGAATTGTAACCAACATTAGATTCACAGATTTAGGGATTTCAGGGACTGGCAAGGACCCTCAAGGGTCATCTTGTCCAACACACCTGCAGTCAGCAGGGACAACTCCAGGTAGATCAGACTGCCCAGGGCTACATTGAGTCTGATCTTGAGTGTCTCCAGCCATGAGGTCTCAACCACATCCCTGGGCAACCTGCTCCAGTATTTCACCACCATTATTGTGAAGAACCTTTTTTGTCATGTCTAACCTAAATCTAGCCTGCTCCAGTTTAAAACCACTGCCCCTTTTCCTTTCACTACCAGGCCTTCCTAAACAGTCCTTCCCCAGCCTTCCTGCAGGTCCCCTTCAGATATTGAAATGTAGCTATGGAGTTGCTCTGGAGCCTTCTGTTCTCCAGGCTGAACAGCCCCAACTCTTTCATCCTGTGTTGCTAGGAGAGGTCTTCCACCACTCTGATCATCTTTGTGGCCCTCCTCTGGACCCTCTCTAGCAGCTCCATGTCTCTCTTGTGTTGAGATGTCTCTTGTCTTGTTCAGATAAATCCACTCTCTTCCATTTCCAAACATAACCTCCCTAAGTTCAGAATAAAGGAGGTCACCTTTCATAAAGAGGACAAAGCACAATGGCATCTCATCAGCAAAGAGAAGATCTCTGAACCCTCATAAGGACTATGCAGCCCACTGGAAATGTTTTGTCACAGAAATTCAGAGGGGGTGAGGGGTTGGTTTCCATCAAGAAAGGAAATGGCTAGAAAGGTCATGAGTCTTAGAGTCATAGAATCTTAGATCATAGAATCAGTCAGGGTTGGAAGGGACCACAAGGCTCAGCCAGTCCCAACCCCCCTGCCATGGGCAGGGACACCTCACACTACATCAGGCTGGCCACAGCCTCATCCAGCCTGGCTGCAAACACCTCCAGGGATGGAGCCTCAACCACCTCCCTGCACAACCCATTCCAGGCTCTCACCACTCTCATGGGGAAGAACTTCTTCCTCACATCCAGTCTGAATCTCCCCACTTCCAGCTTTATTCCATTCCCCCTAGTCCTGTCACTACCTGAGATCTTAAAAAGTCACTCCCCAGCTTTCTTGCAGCCCCCTTCAGATCCTGGAAGGCAACAAGAAGGTCTCCTTGGAGCCTTCTCTTCTCCAGACTGAACAGCCCCAACTCTCTCAGTCTGTCCTCATAGGAGAGGAGCTCCAGCCCTCTGCTCATCCTCATGGCCCTAGTGTCAAGTGAATAGTAGTAAAAAGAAATCCAGGAGAACAGTGAATTTGGCTACAGGAAGGACATGGAGCTGATGTAGCAGGTCCAGAGGAGGGTCATGAAAATGCTCAGGGGGTTGGAGCAGCTCTGCTCTGAGGACAGGCTGAGGGAGCTGGGGGTGTTCAGCCTGGAGAAGAGAAGGCTCCAGGGAGACCCAGAGCAGCCTGCCAGGACCTGAAGGGGGCTACAAGAAGGATGGAGAGAGACTGTTTGCAAAGGCCTGCAGTGACAGGACAAGGGACAATGGCTTCAAACTAGAAAACAGGAGCTTTAGATTTGATATTAGGAAGAAGTTCTTTACTATGAGGGTGGTGGAACACTGGAACAGGTTGCTCAGGGAGGTGGTTGAGGTCCCATCCCTGGAGATATTCAAGGTGAGGCTGGACAGGGCTCTGAGCAACCTGATCTAGGTGAGGATGTCCCTGCTGACTGCAGAGGGGGTTGGACTGGATGAGCTTTGGAGGTCCCTTCCAACTCAGAGCATTCTATGATAAAAAACCTTCAAATAACTCACTCAAAGCCTCTATGAAGTTTGAACCTGGTACAAGTGCAGGGAACAATTCTTCTCTGAATTTCTAAGGACCAAGAATGAAGGCTGTTGGGTTTTTTTTTGGTTTGGTTTTGTTTTGTTTTTTTTTTTATAAGTTGCTTTAATTAGAATGCAGAGCTGGGTTTTCTTTTTAATATTTTTACTGAAGATTTGTTTGATCTGCACTATTCTGGGGAAGCAGGAGAGGTTTCATTCCATTCATTTTTGAAGATGTGGGCTAAGAAATGCCAGAAGATCAGGTATTCATTGAGCAGTAATTTGGGAATGAAAAGGAAGGGATGAGAATAAAGAATCTGACTGATGATTGTTGTTTCTTGCAGTCATCTCTCAGGGTATTCAGTGGGTGTTAAAAATATTCTGCCTTATTTTTTTTTGGAGGCCCAGTTCATTCACTGGAAAGCCTGAAAATATTCTTCCTATGTGTGGGTTTGGTTTTTTTTTTTTTCTCTACTTAAATATTAAAAATCAAACTCAATCAGCTCTGCATTGTTGTTAAAATAATTTTTCCCCAGTCTCTGAGCTTTTGGCAGGTAAGGAAGCAGGTTTCCCATTTTCAAATCTTCAGGTGTTTTTTTGCAAAGATGCATTGAAGGAAGGTAGGACACAGCTTTTTAAACCACAGTGATATTGTCTCTGCCATGGGAACAAGTGGAGAAGGTGAGAAGTGATGCACTCTCAAGTGTCACAGAACCGGCTCAATATTCATAGTCATCAATATTCATAGATTCATAGAATGGTTTGGGTTGGAAAGGACCTTAAAGATCATCCAGTTCCAACCCCCCTGCCATGGGTAGGGACACCTCAAGGCCTCATCCAACCTGGCCTTGGACACCTCCAGGGAGAGGGCATCCATGACCTCCCCAGGCAACCTGTTCCAGTGTCTCCCCACCTTCACTGGAAAGAACTCCTTCCTAATGTCCAGTCTAAATCTACCCTCCTCAAGCTTTAGTCCATTCCCTATCCCTACAAGCTCATTTCAAACCTCCCTTCCCAGCTTTCTTGTAGCCCCTTTCAATTACTGAGAGAAGTCTGAATTGGAAGTCAGACACCTTGTATAAAAATGGAACTTTTTCTAGTCACAGGATTCAACTCAATGGAAGCATCAGTGCAGAATTCTCTTCGGAGGGGGATTGTTATTCCTATGAAGTGAACACATTGCTGAGGAGCAGCTTGGTGCAGCTCCTTCCTTTGCAGTGCTAATGGTTCCTATAAGGAAGCCACACATACAGCAAGGGCTGTAGCCAGTTGCCAGGCTCAAAACCTGCAAAGTGAGGAAATGTTTGTCATCAGATATGCTAAGATCACAAATCCTTATTGGAAGTTCATAACCTCTCTGATACCAGGCACTTCTGAGACATAACTTTGCCTACAGAGATCTGTAAATGTCAACCTCATGGCCATGCTTTAGTGGCCATGCTCGTGTTAGGTTGAAGGTTGGATGCTAAAGGTCTCTTTCAACCAAGACAATTCCATTTTTCTATGCAAGTTTTGATGTATTTTAATTGATGTAATTAGTGGAGTCCCCCAGAGATCACTGCTGGGTCCAGTCCTGTTCAGTGTCTTTATCAATGCCATTGATGACAGCACAGACAGAGTCTGCTCAGCAAATTTGCTGACAATACCAAACCAGGAGGCTTGGCTGAGACACCTGAAGGCTATGTGGCCATTCAGTGAGACTAGGACAGACTGAGAGCTGGGCAGAGATGAGGTTCGAGAAGGAGAAGTGCAGAGTCCTGCAGCTGGGCAGGAAGAATAAACTGCAGCAGGACAGGTTGGGAGGGGATCTGCTGGAGAGCAGCCCCAAGGAGAAGGAGCTGGGAGTGCTGGTGGGCAGCAAGTTCTGCATGGCACAGCAATGTGCCCTGGGGGCCAAGAAGGTCAAGGGGGTTCTGGGGGGCATTCAGAGGAGTGTGGCCAGCAGAGCCAGGGAGGTTCTCCTCCCTCTCTACCCTGCCTTAGTGAGGCCACAGTTGGAATATTGCATCCAGTTCTGGGCTGCCCAGTTCAAGAGGGACAGGGATCTGCTGGAGAGAGTCCAAGGGAGAGCTATGAGGACTGGAGCACTGCCTGGTGAGGACAGGATGAGAGCCCTTGGGCTGTTTAGTCTGGAGAGGAAAAGATTGAGAGGGGGTCTAACCAATGTCTATAAATGTCTGAGAACTGGTAGTCAGGAAGGAAGGGACAGGGACAGACTCTGCTCACTTGTGCCCTGTGATAGGACAGGGGGCAATGGATAGAAACTCCAGCACAGGAGGTTCCACCTCAACATGAGGAGGAACTTCTGCACTGGGAGGGTCCCAGAGCACTGGAGCAGGCTGCCCAGAGTGGTTGTGGAGTCTCCTTCTGTGGAGCATTTCCAGTCCCATCTGAATGTGTTCCTGTGTGCCCTGTGCTGGATTCTCTGGTCCTGCTCTGGCAGGGGGGATGGACTGGAAGATCTCCAGAGGTCCCTTCCAACCCCTAACATCCTATGAGCCTGTACTAAATATATCAAAAGGGAGGTCTTTGAGACATTAATTGTAATGAAAAACAATCAAATAAAAATCAACCCCCAAACCTCCTGTGCTGGTGTGTGCTTCTGTGTGCTTGTGCAGTTCTCACTCTGATTATATCTCATTATTGCTCAGAGAACTTCTTCCAGCTCACTCTCATTTCTGTGATTTAAGCATGACTTTAGACAGAAGTCTGAAGTTTGGGACTGGCTTCAAGTGCTTTAACTTCAAGGTGATTTTGGTGTATTTATTTCCAGCACTACTTCTGCCAGAAGTAAGAAAGAATACTGGAATTGATTTTCTTGTTAAGTACACCTTTAGAAAATGAGGGCCACAAAGATGATCCAAGGGCTGGAACACTTCTGCTATGAGGATAGACTGAGGCTTGTGCAGCTTATAGGAGGGACCTTATAGCTGCCTTCCAGTACCTGAAGGGATCCTACCGGAAGGCTGCAGAGGGACTTCTCATAAGGGTGTCTAGCAGTAGGGCAAGGAGGAATAGTTTTAAGCTGAGGGAGAGTAGGTCTAGACTGGATTTTAGGAAGCAATTCTTCAGTACAAGGGTGGTGAGACTCTGGAATAGGCTGCCCAGGGAAGTTGTGGATGCTTCCCACCCATGGGGTGTTCAAGGCCAGGTTGGACGAGGTCTTGAGCAATCAAGTCCAGTTGAGAGGCATCCACAGCAGGGAGGTTGGAGTAGATGATCTCTCAGGTTGGTAGAAGGGAGGTTGGAGTACATGATCTCTCAGGTCTATAGCAGGGAGGTTGGAGTAGATGATCTCTGAGGTCCATAGCAGGGAGGTTGGAGTAGATGATCTCTCAGGTTGATAGCAGGGAGGTTGGAGTAGATGATCTCTCAGGTTGGTAGCAGGGAGGTTGGAGTAGATGATCTCTCAGGCTTTCTCCAACCTATGCCATTACATGATGATGATTTTATGATGGAAATCTGTAGAGTGTTCCTAGCTTTTATGCCATCAATATTGCTTAGTCAGCAGTATTTAGCAGTGTTGTGATTCCACCTGGATCTGAGGCTTTCTGTCATAATCTCATGCTCTCCACTTGATTCTGGAGATTAGTACTGATAGTACTGATGCCTGTGGCTGCACTTTTCTACTCTTCAAATGGTTCATAAATGCTTTCCGATTAAGTAAAGGACAAAAGGCAACTAGATAGAGGGAGAGAAGCAAACAAAGACTTAAAGGAAAGGATGAGCTTAATACTGCCAGTGTGCTAAGCAGTAAGCACAAGAGCATGATACTGTCAAGTGCATTTGTTGGTTTTGGGATGGTATCAAGCTCAGCGAAAGCAAAGACATAGTTAGCTTACATTTGATGTGGCAGAAGAAAAGGAATCAGAAAAGAGAGAGAAAATCAAGTCTGATGTCAAAACGGGAGCAGACCATAAGAATAAATTGTGCAGCATGATCCTGGATAGTCTTCAGCACTACAAAGGACACCGAGTTCAAGTTTATGACTCATCCATGTCCTTAATGAAATGGTTTGTGGCATTAGCGGCAAAGGGAATGAGATAAGTGAAGGAGTAATCTGTCAGCATATGAGCTAAAAGAACAAATAAGGAAGGAATGGGATGGAAATGAAAGGGAAGGAAAAGAACTAGGATCAAAATGTGCAGAGTAAAATTTGGTCATTTCTCAAAGTATTTCCATGAAAAACATTCCAGGCAAGTTAAGAAGTTGTTCACTTCAGTATGTAAGTATAAAACCCAACATAAAATAGATCTATATTTAGATGTCCACAGCAACTCATTGGCTGGTCAACAATTATTGTAGCTGTAGCTGCTTTTAGCCCTAGCTAAAGAACAAAAAAGTAAAAAAGGGCAGCCAAAACCTATTAAAATATTAAAAAAACCCCAAAACCTTCCATATTCTTTTTTTTTTTTCCTTCTGCTTTGATAAAGTATGGATGAGAAAATAGATTTGGCTATTAAAACCCCCTTTCTATTCTATTTCATTCATAATGCTATTATTGATGCTCTCAATTTGAGAGGATTCTGAGTTTGTTTTTTTTTTTTTTTTAGTTCCTACACTTGATAGGAATTCATAAATCATTGATATGATGTAAAAAAAATGGAGAATAATACCTTTTCTGGTAGCATTTTGATTATTAACTGGGTTAGACTCTGAGGACTGTACAGCTCACAGTTTAACACTGGAAAATAATCCCAGTGATTTATAAAAAAAAAAAAAAAAAAATCACAGAATTGGGGAATGCTAGGGGCTGGAAGGGACCTCAAAATATCATCTGCTTGAACTGCCTGCCAGAGCAGGATCAACTAGAGCAGGTCGCACAAAAACACATCCAGGCAGGTTTTGAATGCTTCCAGAGAAGGAGACTCCACAACCTCTCTGGGCAGCCTGTTCCAGGGCTTTGGCATCCTCATAGTGAAAAAGTTTTTCCTTATGTTCACCTGGGACCTCCTCTGCTCCAGCTTGCACTCATTGTCCCTTGCCTTAGCATTGGACTTCACTGAGCAGAGCCTGGCTCTGTCCTCCTGCACATCTTTATCAACATGAATGAGGTCACCCCTCAGCTCCCTCAGCCTTTCCTCAGCAGGGACATATTCCACTCCAGCATTTTTATGGCTCTGTTCTGGACTTTTTCAAGCAGTTCCCTGAGGTCCTTCCTGAACTGAAGGGCCCAGAACTGGACACAATATTCCAGATGCAGCCTCAGCAGGGCAGAGTAGAGGGGGAGGAGAACCTCTCTCTGACCACAGCACTTCTGATCCACCCAAGGATGGCATTGGCCTTCTTGGCCACAGGGGCACATTGCTGCCTCATGGGCATCTTGTTGTCCAGCATGACTCCCAAGTCCTTTCCCCCAGATCTGCTCTCCATCAGGCCAGCCTCCAACTTACACTGGTCCCTGGGGCTGTTCTTCTCCCAGATGCACAACTTGATGCTTGCCTTTGTTGGATTTCATTAAAGGTCTCCTCACCCAACTCTCCACCCTGTAAAAACACAGACCTGAGGTTTCTGGTTTGATCTCTTTTGCTTCTGATGTCTTCAGCACATCACTGCTGAGTACATGGTGCCTACTGAATCATCCTTAAAGAGATTATAAAACCTCTAAAGTAAAGTGTACAAAGCTATTCATTAACTTACCCAATCGGTGACACTGGTGGAGTTGTCCCTGCCTATGGCGGGGGGGGGGGGGGGGTTGGAACTGGCTGATCCCTGAGGTCCCTTCCAACCCTAAACAATTCTGTGATTCTATGATCCTAAAAATCAGTGATTTTGTTTATAATCCACAATATGTTAAAAGTAGACAGAAGTGGAACTCCATCCCATGAAGTGTTCCATTTTAATAGCCAAATAATCCTATGCTGTCTCCTTATGAATAATCTCTTGACACACTGTGCATAGAATCAGAGCATTAGAGGTTGGAAGGGACCTCCAGAGATCATCCAGTCCAACCCCCCTGCCAAAGAGGATCACTCAGGGTAGTCTGGCAGGATGGAGGCATCTACAGCCTCCCTGGGCAACTTGTTCCAGTGTCTCACCACCCTCACCTGAAAGAATTTCTTTCCAATGTCCAGTCTAAATTTCTTCTCCACAAGCTTCAACCTATTCCCTCTCATCCTATCATCACAAGCACTTCTAAACCGGGGAGCTCAGAACTGGATGCAATATTCCAGGTGTGGTCTCACCATGGCAGAGTACAGGGGGAGGGGAACCTTTTCTCCTTTTCTTTTCTTTTCTTTTCTTTTCTTTTCTTTTCTTTTCTTTTCTTTTCTTTTCTTTTCTTTTCTTTTCTTTTCTTTTCTTTTCTTTTCTTTTCTTTTCTTTTCTTTTCTTTTCTTTTCTTTTCTTTTCTTTTCTTTTCTTTTCTTTTCTTTTCTTTTCTTTTCTTTTCTTTTCTTTCTTCTCTTTTCTTTTCTCTTTTCTTTTCTCTTTTCTTTTCTCTTTTCTTTTCTCTTTTCTTTTCTCTTTTCTTTTCTCTTTTCTTTTCTCTTTTCTTTTCTCTTTTCTTTTCTCTTTTCTTTTCTCTTCTCTTTTCTCTTCTCTTTTCTCTTCTCTTTTCTCTTCTCTTTTCTCTTCTCTTTTCTCTTCTCTTTTCTTTTCTCTTTTCTTTTCTTTTCTCTTTTCTTTTTCTTTCTTGCTTTAAATTTTTGTTAGATTTCCCCTGGTCCTATCCCTACCTGACTCCCTAAAAAGTCCTTCCCCAGCTTCCTTGTAGCCCCCTTCAGATACTGGAAGGCCACAAGAAGGTCTCCTCAGAGCCTTCTCTTCTCCAGACTGAATAGTTCCAACTCTCTCAGTCTGTCCTCATAGGAGAGGTGCTCCAGCTCTCCTGACAACTTCATGCATTTTAAATCATATGTAAGGAGATAGATTATTGAAGGGGTGTGTATTGAATCAGTTAAATTTCATTGCCTATGATGCTTGAGCTGACAAAGTGCATCATCTTAAAGCTGTTCTTACTGCACTAAGCTCTTTTAGTGTTTGTTCTTTGGCAGTGATCAGTTTTCACTCTTAGGAGTTTGAGATTAAGGTAAAGCCAGAGCACACAATTCTTCCCTGAAAAAAAAAAATAATGAAATAATTTAAGGCATTAGAACTGCAAAGATTTTGTGCTGAATTGTTCTGACTGCTCCGATGAGACACTGGCTGACACTATGAGAGCAGAGTAACACAAACTCTGAGCTCTGTCTGCATCAGATTCCAGAAGAATTCCTTTCAGTAGTGGGTTTGTGTTACTGTACAGCACTACCCTCAGGAGGAGATGCAAGTGGAACCTCACAGCCAACTTGCTGTGCTAGGCAACCCTGCCACCCACTCTGAAATGAAGAAACAAATCAAAGGTAATGATTCCAGACAGATGATGGTTGCACAATGACCACAGATCCAAGAGGTGAGAACCATACTGTCTCCAGAGGCACAATCTCTGTGTGTGCTGGGAAGCTAGGGTGAAAGGAGAACCCAGGAAAACCCAGCAACCCCATTCTACCTCCTGAATCCCAATGAAGCAGAGTCAATGCTGGCATTCAGGCAGATATTCATGAGCCAGTTTCTTGGTTTTTTTCTGGTCCCAGTAGCAAAGCTACTAGTGTGTTGGAGGAGAGGGGAGGAGGGGAGGCACGACACACAGCAAACATTTCAGAAGGTTTTGTTGACTGTGGTGTGATTCATTTAGGATTTGATTCTGGTGGCTGGTTGTGGTGGGTTGAAAAATTCCACACTCCCCCTTCCCCCAGCATTAAATATGCCAGACCAGCCCAGCTGGAAGCAAATGAAAGCTGTATGTACATGCAAAAAACTACCACCTACAATGGAATGCAATGAATATGTACAAAATGTACAATATTTACAATATTTACAGGGATTTACAAGAAATAAACAGCACAAGGACCCCCTCCCCCCCCCTTGGTCAAAGAGCAGGGGAAGCTAATAGCTTCTCCCTTCCTTGCCTCCTCCCCTCCCCCCCTGTACACAAGGAACAAGGGAAAGGAGCAGAGGGATGTTACACTTGGCCAGAACAATGCAGCCAAGGCCAAGCAGAAGCCAGCAGAAGCACAAAGAGAGAGGGATTGTTTAGGTACAACTAACTTAAGTCTCTTATCTCTTCCAATGGGATTGTTTAGAATTCTCATTGTTTTCCTTCTTTACACCCAGTAGTGATTTATTTACATTTTACCACTTTCTGTTCAAGAGCTGGAAAAAAAAATTTAAAGGCATAGCCTAAAACTCCCACACTGGTGGGAGCCTAAGCACCTTTTTTCTCTCTGTTCCATGACAGATTCTGCTGTGCTGCAGTTTGGCAATCTCTGAGTGAATCAGGCAAAGCAGAGAGGTTGCCTCAAAATAACTTTATTGATATAGAAGAAAAGAACAATGGAGTCGACCATAATTTGGGCTGCAAGGGTGATTAAGGGAATAGAATGGGAATAGGAAAGGTTGAGAGCCCTGGGGCTGTTTAGCCTGGAGAAGAGAAGGCTGAGAAGGGTTCTGAGCAGTGTTTACTAATACCTGAATGGTGAGTGTCAAGAAGAAAGGGCCAAGGCTGTTTTCAGTGGGGCTCAGTGACAGGAGAAGGGACAATGGACACAAACTGAAGCACAGGAAGTTCCACCTCAGTATGAGGAGAAACTTTTTTGCTGTGAGGGTGTTGGAACACTAGAGCAGGCTGCCCAGAGAGGCTGTGGAATCTCTGGAAGCTTTCAAGACCTTCTTGGACCTTGCTTGCCAGTGCAACCTGCCCTAGGTGATGCTGCTTTGGCAGGGGGGCTGGACTCTAGGACCTCCAGAGGTCCCTTCCAACCCCTACCAGTCTGTGATTCTATAATAAAGAAATATGTACACACTATGCAACAAAGCACTGAGATTTAGTGGAAAGTGTCCTGGACTTGGCTGGGATGGAATTATTTTTTCCACAAAAGCTGGGAGGGGCCACAGTCAAGTGTGGTAGTTTTAGGCTATGCCAACTGAAAGCAGCCAGTGGGCATTCAACATCCTCCTGATGTCATGATTGCTACATAAGGTGAGGGTTGGCCTAGGCAGACACAAAGGATTTTGGTGCCTGTCACCATCAAGTGTGAGGGTTTCATTTAGTCTCATTCCCTTCATTTATTACTTCATCAGTGTCGTTGATATTCCTGTTATTTCTTCACTCTTTGTGGTGTTCTCTTAAACTCTCCTAGTCTCAGCCCATGAGGTTTTGCACTTTGCTCCTAATTTTTTTCTCCCATCCCACTGGAGGAGGAGTGGGGGACAGTGTGTGAGTGGCTGTGTGGGGCTCAGCTGCCAGCTGGGTCTAAACCAGGACAGAAAATAATCTTGCTTTAGTGTGTTTTGCAGAGCAGATACCAGTGGATGAACTCACAGAATCATAGAATCATTCAGATTTGTTGTGAGTTAAGGCTGGATGCCTCTAATCTGCCCTGCTGAGACCACAGCTGCAATCCTGTGTCCAGTTTGGGGCTCCCCAGTTCAAGAGAGACAGAGACCTGCTGGAGAGAGTCCAAGGGAGAGCCAGGAGGAGGATTTGGGGACTTGAGCATCTCCCTTGTGAAGAGAGACAGAGCCTGGGGCTGTTTAGTCTGGAGAAGAGAAGACTGAGAGGGATCTGATCAATGTCTATCAATATGTGAGGGGTGGGTGTCAAGGGGAGGGGGCCAGGCTCTTTTGGGTGGTGCACAGTGATAAGCCAAGGAACAATGAGTTCAAACTTGAACATAGAAGATTTCAGCTGAACATGAGGAGAAACTTCTTTAGAGTGAGGGTGACAGAGCCCTGGAGCAGGCTGCCCAGGGGGGTTGTGGAGTCTCCTTCTCTGGAGCCTTTCCAAGCCCACCTGGATGCATTCCTGTGCAGACTACCCTAAGTGATGCTGCTCTGGCAGGGGGGTTGGACCTGATGATCTCTGGAGGTCCCTTCCAACCTCTGATATACTGTGAGACGTAAATATTGGATATTTTGTACATATTCATTGCATTTCACATTTCTAGATTGTAGTTGTGCTTGTAAATAGAGCTTCATTTACTCCAACTGAGCTGGTCTGGCAATTTTATGTTGGGGGAGGTGGGAGGTGAGATTTCAACCCACCACATTACACTAGCCAGTACTTTTTTAAATGCATGTAGCTCAGCTCAGAACAGTACATCCTTTCTTTTTTTTGGAGTAGCCATTCCCATTTCTCCACCCTTGCATGCCAGTGAGTCTCTCAGAGCCAAGGGAACACCTTTTCTCTTGATGAAACTAGTTTGAAAGGCATTTTGACTATCTTAATTAGCTTCTCTAGAACTGCTAATAACCCCACATCCTCCACTGTGAACCATGTAATTATTGTGACATTAATTCTCTCCCTGGGACGCTTTATTCTTGATGTGATCATTTCTCTTTCCTGCGATGGCTGGCTGCAGTTTTTACTACTGCAGAGCAGTGAGCACCACAGGACAGGGCTGATGAGCACTCAGGATCTTCAGTCTCCTTCCATATGATGCTAAGATTGTATCCATAAGTAGCACCAGCATGCTGCTTCATTGTGATAAAGCATCACAATAAAATGATAATAACTCAAACAAACCAAACCAGGAAGGCTTTTGAAATCACTCCACCACTGGACAACTCCCTTCAAGCATCTCCCCTGTCAGTTTCTCACTCCATCACATCCATACCTCAGCAAGTGTGCAAAGTGAAGATAGACTGCAGAAAGAAAATATTGTTTCTTTTACTTTCACAGAGAGGAATATTTTAGATTTCTTAGAGACCTCACAGCCCTTAAAATTCCCTTTAAGCCATGTTGTGTCTCCAAGTGTAAGGAGATAAATGTAGTTTAGTTCTTCCAGGGTAAGTCAAAGTGGCTACAAGACTCTGTAAGCCATTTCTTCATAGCTGGGGACCAGACAGACCGTAGTTCTTTCTCTTTGTCATGCACATGACTGTGACACTGGGGCCAGTCCTCTTGAACCTCTTTATCCCTGCTCTGGACAAGAGGATGGAGTGCTCCCTCAGTTCAGTTTGCAGATGACACGGAGCTGGGTGGGAGTGTTGGTCTGCTTGAGGGTAGGAAGGCTCTGCGGAGGGATCTGGGCAGGCTGGATCAATGGGTCAAGACAAATTGTATGAGATTCAACAAGGCCAAGTGCTGGGTCCTGCACTTGGGTCACAACAGCTTTGTGCAACACTCCAGCTTTGGGGCAGAATGGCTGGAAAGATGCCCAGCAGAGAAAGATCCCTGGGAATGCTGATCCACAGCTGGCTGAACATGAGCCCCCAGTGTGCCCAGGAAGGCCAACAGTCTCCTGGCTTGTGTCAGGAGCAGTGTGACCAGCAGGAGCATGCAAGCGATTGTCCACCCATGCTCAGCACTGGTGAGGCCACACTGAGTACTGTGCTCAGTTTTGGGACCCTCACTACAACACATTGAGCTCCTGGAGGAGAGAGGGGCAGCAAAGATGAGGATGGTTCTGGAGAACAGGTCTGGTAAGGAGTGGCTGAGGGGACTGGAGTTGTTTAGAGTGGAAGAGAGAAGGCTAAGGGGAGACCTTGTCATGTCCTGCAGCCACTTAAAAGGAGGTTGGAGCAAAGTGGATGTCAGTCTCCTCTCCCTAGTAACAAGTGAAAGGTGAGAGGAAATGGCCTCAAGTTGAACCAGGGGAGGTTTAGGTTGGATATTAGAATAAATTTCTCCACTGAAAGGGTTCTCAAATGTTGAAACAGGCTCCCCAGCAGGTAGTTCAATCTCCATCCCTGGAAGTGCATAAAAAATAAAATAGATACAGCGTCAAAAGGCATAGTTTAGCACCAGATTTGGTAGAGTTAGATAACAGTTGGACTCTATGATCTTCAAGGTCCTTTTTGCAACTGACACAATTCTAGGATTTTAAAATCACAGTCCCACAGTCTCACAGTATATCAGAGGTTGGAAGGGACCTCCAGAGATCATCAGGTCCAAGCCCCCTGTCAGAGCAGCATCACTCAGGGTAGTCTGCACAGGAATGCATCCAGGTGGGGTTGGAAAGGCTCCAGAGAAGGAGACTCCACAACCCCCCTGGGCAGCCTGCTCCAGGGCTCTGTCACCCTCACTCTAAAGAAGTTTCTCCTCATGTTCAGCTGAACTCTTCTCTGTTCAAGTTTGAACTCATTGTTCCATATCACTGTGCACCACCCAAAAGAGCCTGGCCCCCTCCCCTTGACACCCACCCCTCACATATTGATAGACATTGATCAGATCCCCTCTCAGTCTTCTCCTCTCCACACTAATCACCCTCAGGGCTCTCAGTCTCTCTTCACAGGGGAGATGCTCAAGTCCCCAAATCCTCCTCCTGGCTCTCCCTTGGACTCTCTCCAGCAGGTCTCTGTCTCTCTTGAACTGGGGAGCCCCAAACTGGACACAGGATTGCAGCTGTGGTCTCAGCAGGGCAGAGTAGAGAGGTAGAAGAACTTCCCTAGCCCTGCTGGACACAGCTTTCTTGATCCATCCCAGGATCCCATTGGCTCTCTTGGCCACCAGAGCACATTGTTGTTCCATGCAGAACTTGCTGCCCACCAGCACTCCAAGGTCTTTCTCTGTGGAGCTGCTTTCCACATTGCTAACTGTCCTATCAAGATATCCACACTGAAGAGAGAGATCTGATTTTTAGATCCACAGTACTGGAAAACAGACCTTAGTGGGCAGAAAAAGCTGAATCAGTTTGCACATACAGAAGGGTTTTGGAGGACACCAATTGGAAGAGTCATTAAATGTAACAGTAAAAGGTAGTCAAAAGCAGGGACAGGAATATTTCTCTTGTCAACTTCTGTCAGCTGAGTTTGAGGTGGAGCTTTTCCCTGTCTGGTGGAAAGAAAGCCTCTTCAGTTTGGAGAGGAGAAGGCTCCCAGGAGACCCTCTTGTGGCCTTCCAATATCTGAAGGGGGCTACAAAAGAGCTGGTGAGGGGCTTCTTCGGATGTTGGCTAGTGGTAGAGCAGGGGGAATGGAGATTTAGATCAGACATCAGGAAGAAGTTCTTCCCCATGAGGGTGGTGAGAGACTGGCAGAGGTTGCCCAGGGAGGTGGTGGAAGCCTCATCCCTGGAGGTTTTTGCAGCCAGGCTGGAGGTGGCTGTGAGCAACCTGCTGTGGTGTGAGGTGTCCCTGCCCATGGCAGGGGGTTTGAACTAGATGAAACTTGAGGTCCCTTCCAACCCTCACAATTCTATGATCCTGTGATTCCCAGCACCTTACCTTCACAACTGGGGGTTGACACTGGATGATCCTTTGGATTCCATCAAGTCCAGCCTATCACCCAGCCCTATCCAACCAAACAGACCATGGCACTAAGTACCTCATCCAGGCTTCTCTTCAGGGATGGGGACTCCACCACCTCCCTGGGCAGCACATCCCAATGGCAAATCTTTCTCTTTGTGAAGAACTTTCTCCTCACCTCGAGCCTAGACCTCCCCTGGCACAGCTTGAGACTGTGTCCTCTTGTTCTGGTGCTGGTTGCCTGGGAGAAGAGACCAACCCCCTCCTGGCTACAACCTCCCTTCAGGTAGTTGTAGACAGAAATGAGGTCTGCCCTGAGCCTCCTCTTCTCCAGGTTAAACACCCCCAGCAGTGCTGAGTAGAGGGCAGAATAACCTCCCTGCTCCTGCTGGCCACACTATTGCTGATGCAGGCCAGGATGCCATTGGCTCTCCTGGCCACCTGGGCACACTGCTGGCTCATTACATCCCTTTGATTACATCTTTTGGGGATCCTCTTTCCATTCAATTTCTTCACAGGTGCTGACTGAAAGGTTTTGTCCCTGTTGGAATTTTTCAGCGCTAACAAGTCCCTATTATGCTTCCTTAGCTCCCAGAATGTAGTCTGCCCAGTGTCCTCTTTCTCCCTGCCTATGAGATATCCTCAGAGAAATCCTGCTTCTAGTCTGTTCTTTTGCCTTGAGTCTTTCTTCCTTTTGTTCATCTCACACAACTAACCAGTCACCCTTCCATTCACCTCACAATTTGGTGGTTATTTCTTGCTCTCCCCCCCCGCCTTTTTTTTTTTTTTTCCCTTTTCCTTTTCCTAAGGCTTCCTGGATCTCATTATTCCATTCATAGCAATGTTTTGAATTCTCATTCCTTACATCAGGTTCAGAATGTTAAAGTCACAGAACATGCATTGCTTTTCTTACATGCTCTGACTTTAAAGCTTCTCCAGGCCATCCAGTGTGCAATACAGATGAAACAATTCCTAACCTGTTGCTCAGCCATGTAAGCCTCTTATCTGGTTCTGGAGTCTTTTCACTTCTGTTTTTTTTAATGAAAAAAAAATCATATTTATTGAGTTCTATATCCTCTATTTGGGGTGAGCTCTAGGCAAGCAGTCAGGCTTCATGATCTGCCTCCAGTTCTGGAGCCCCTATTAGAAGAAAGCTGTGGATGTGCTGGAAGGTGTCCAGGAAAGGGCCACAGGGATGAGCAGAGAGCTGGAGCTGCTCTGCTATGAGGACAGACTGAGAGAGTTGGTCTCTGAGGAGACCTTTCTGTGGTCTTCCAGTATCTGAAGGGAGCTACAGGAAAGCTGGGGAGGGACTTCTTTGGGGTGTCAGGGAGTGATAGGAGCAGGGGGAATGGAACAAAACTAGAAATGGGTAGATTCAGACTGGATGTTAGGAAGAAATTCTTCCCCATGAGGGTGGTGAGAGACTGGCACAGGTTGCCCAGGGAGGTGGTGGAAGCCTCATCCCTGGAGGTGTTTGCAGCCAGGCTGGAGGTGGCTGTGAGCAACCTGCTGTGGTGTGAGGTGTCCCTGCCCATGGCAGGGGGTTGGAACTGGATGAGCCCTGAGGTCCCTTCCAACCCTGACAATTTTGTGATCTCTTCCAACCTCAATGGCTCTATGATTCTCTTTATGCCATGTACAACAGAAATCAGTACATTCCAGCAGTATTAATGTGCTGATGTCCTTCATGGGGAGTGCAGGAGATACACAGCAGAGCATTCCTGAGGATTTTGTTACCCATCAGGACGCACCTGAGGCCATAGCCAGGTTCAGAGACAGAACATCTGAGCACTGTCAGAACCCTGCAGAGATTTCAAAAGAGATTTTGAAGGCAGTGCTTTTTCTGGCTGGTTTTAAGACCTATCTTTAACCAATATTTTATTTAGTACCTGCTACATATTCTCAGAAAGGAGCTTTCAATCAGATTTAACTGCTCTGTGTCCAAGCTTATAGCCCTGAGATCCTTTTAGCTACTTTTTAATGTTCTGTGAAATATTATTCTGGAGTCTGAGGCTATCTATCTGAAATGTTGCTGTCTCCATACAGGCCTTTATGTCCTCTTTCATTTCTTGTGGAAATGAGGACACAGCAATGTGTGTAGGTAGATGCATGCACAGACTTCAAATCACTGTTTGTGGGTAAATTCATTATTCATAAAAATGTTTTGGTTGGTAGGGACCTTAAAGATCACCCAGTTCCAAACCCCCTGGCTTGGGCAGGGACACCTTCCACCAGCAACCTGGGCTTGGACCTTACCCAACCTGGTCTTGAACACCTCCAGTGAGAGGGCATCCACAGCCTCCCTGAGCAACCTGCTCCAGTGAGAGGGCATCCACAGCCTCCCTGGGCATCCTGCTCCAGTGAGAGGGCAGACACAGCCTCCCTGAGCAACCTGCTCCTGTGAGAGGGCATCCACAGCCTCCCTGGGCATCCTGCTCCAGTGAGAGGGCATCCACAGCTTCCCTGGGCATCCTGATCCAGTGAGAGGGCAGACACAGCCTCCCTGAGCAACCTGCTCCAGTGAGAGGGCATCCACAGCCTCCCTGGGCATCCTGCTCCAGTGAGAGGGCATCCACAGCCTCCCTGGGCATCCTGCTCCTGTGAGAGGGCATCCACAGCCTCCCTGGGCATCCTGCTCCAGTGAGAGGGCATCCACATCCTCCCTGAGCATCCTGCTCCAGTGAGAGGGCATCCACAGCCTCCCTGAGCAACCTGCTCCTGTGAGAGGGCATCCACAGCCTCCCTGAGCAACCTGCTCCTGTGAGAGGGCATCCACAGCCTCCCTGGGCATCCTGCTCCAGTGAGAGGGCAGACACAGCCTCCCTGGGCATCCTGATCCAGTGAGAGGGCAGACACAGCCTCCCTGAGCAACCTGCTCCTGTGAGAGGG
This sequence comes from Indicator indicator, assembly GCF_027791375.1. Classification (NCBI taxonomy): domain Eukaryota; kingdom Metazoa; phylum Chordata; class Aves; order Piciformes; family Indicatoridae; genus Indicator; species Indicator indicator. Next base: position 2,416,128 of record NC_072015.1, read on the forward strand.
CATCCACAGCCTCCCTGAGCAACCTGCTCCTGTGAGAGGGCATCCACAGCCTCCCTGGGCATCCTGCTCCAGTGAGAGGGCATCCACAGCCTCCCTGGGCATCCTGCTCCTGTGAGAGGGCATCCACAGCCTCCCTGGGCATCCTGCTCCTGTGAGAAGGCATCCACATCCTCCCTGGGCAACCTGCTCCTGTGAGAGGGCATCCACAGCCTCCCTGGGCATCCTGCTCCAGTGAGAGGGCATCCACAGCCTCCCTGGGCATCCTGCTCCTGTGAGAGGGCATCCACAGCCTCCCTGGGCATCCTGCTCCTGTGAGAGGGCATCCACAGCCTCCCTGGGCATCCTGCTCCTGTGAGAGGGCATCCACAGCCTCCCTGGGCATCCTGCTCCAGTGAGAGGGCATCCACAGCCTCCCTGGGCATCCTGCTCCTGTGAGAGGGCATCCACAGCCTCCCTGGGCATCCTGCTCCTGTGAGAGGGCATCCACAGCCTCCCTGGGCATCCTGCTCCAGTGAGAGGGCATCCACATCCTCCCTGGGCATCCTGCTCCTGTGAGAGGGCATCCACAGCCTCCCTGGGCATCCTGCTCCAGTGAGAGGGCATCCACAGCCTCCCTGGGCATCCTGCTCCTGTGAGAGGGCATCCACAGCCTCCCTGAGCAACCTGCTCCTGTGAGAGGGCATCCACAGCCTCCCTGGGCATCCTGCTCCTGTGAGAGGGCATCCACAGCCTCCCTGGGCATCCTGCTCCTGTGAGAGGGCATCCACAGCCTCCCTGGGCATCCTGCTCCTGTGAGAGGGCATCCACAGCCTCCCTGGGCATCCTGCTCCTGTGAGAGGGCATCCACAGCCTCCCTGGGCATCCTGCTCCTGTGAGAGGGTATCCACAGCCTCCCTGGGCATCCTGCTCCTGTGAGAAGGCATCCACAGCCTCCCTGGGCATCCTGCTCCAGTGAGAAGGCATCCACAGCCTCCCTGGGCATCCTGCTCCAGTGAGAGGGCATCCACAGCCTCCCTGGGCATCCTGCTCCTGTGACAAGGCATCCACAGCCTCCCTGGGCATCCTGCTCCAGTGAGGGCAGGGGAGAAAAAAAAGAGGCAGTTGTCAGCTGAACAAATGCATGTGATGGATTCAGTAGCTAATACTGAAGAGAAAGCACATACAGACAAACAAGTAAACCACACCAAACCTCCACAACAGATAGATCTAAAGGAAACGCCCTCTTGTCCGTCAAGGAAGGGGCAAACTCCTAGAACAATAAACCTCACATATTCCCCTGGGATGTGGAAAATGTGTTTTTGTTTTTTTTTTTTTTTTCCAATAATAGATTAGGAGTGGAATCTGTGATGGCTTACAGGGAGAAAGGCAGGATTAGAGCAATCTTTGTGTATGCATGTGCCGAGGTGCTGAGTTTTCTGAGAGTGTGTGTGTGGCGGGTTGGTTGGTTTGGTTTGGTTTTGCATTTGTTTGGTTTGGTTTTGTTGTTGTTTGGTTTGCTTTTGGTTTTATTTTTTTGTTATTTGGGGGTTTTTGTTTGTTTTGGATTGGTTTGGTTTGGTTTGGTTTGGTTTGCTTTGGTTTTTAAACTCAACAAAGCAGTTGCTGCTGCTGCCCAGAAGAGAATCATAGAATCATTAAGGTTGGAAAAGACCTTTTAAAGGTCATTGAGTCCAGCTAGAATCATAGAATCAGTCAGGGTTGGAAGGGACCACAAGGATCATCCAGTTCCAACCCCCCTGCCATGCCCAGGGACATCTCACACTACAGCAGGCTGGCCACAGCCTCATCCAGCCTGGCTGCAAACACCTCCAGGGATGGGACCTCAACCACCTCCCTGGGCAACCCATTCCAGGCTCTCACCACTCTCATGGGGAATGAACTTCTTCCTCACATCCAGTCTGAATCTCCCCACATCCAGCTCTCTTCCATTCCCTCCAGTCCTGTCACTCCCTGAGATCCTCAAAAGTCCCTCTCTAGCTTTCTTGTAGCCTCCTTGAGATACTGGAAAGCCACCAGAAAGTCACTTTGGAGCCTTCTCTTCTCCAGACTGAACAGCCCCAACTCTCTCAGTCTCTCCTCACAGCAGAGCAGCTCCAGCCCTCTGCTCATCCTGGTGGCCCTTCTCTGGACACCTTCCATGACCACCAAACTATATCCCAAAGTGCTACATCTCCACACTTCTTGAATGCCTCTAAAGATGGGGACTCCACCACCTCCCTGGGCAGCCTGTTCCAATGCCTCACCACTCTCTCAGTGAAGAAGTTTTTGCTAATGTCCAAACTAATTGTCTCCTGGCACAACTTCACCCCATTTCCTCTCCTCCTGTTGATAGTTACTTAAGATCAAGAGACCAACCCCGGCCTCACTACAACCTCCTTTCAGGGAGTTGTAAAGAGCAATGATGTTTCCCCTTAGCCTTCTCTTCAGACTAAACAACCCCAACTCCCTCAGCTGCTCCAAACCCCTCACCAGCCTTGTTGCTATTCTCTGGACACCCTCCAGCACCTCAAGATCTTTCCTGTACTGTGGCACCCAGTACTCAAACTGTGTCTCTCATCACTTCCCTACTCCTGCTGGACACACTGGGTTTGCTACAGTCAAAGATGCCATTGGGGCACCCCAGTGGGCACATTGCTCATGTTCAGAAAGGAAGGAAAGAGGAATACAGTCAGGTTCCAAACAAAGCCTGTGGAACATAAGCAACTTAGGCTGGAGGTGAGGAGAAAGTTTTTCACAGGAAGAGGAATTGGCCATGGAACTGCCCAGGGAGATGGTGGAGTCCCCATCCCTGGAGGTGTTCAACAAAACCTTGGCTGTGGCACTTGGAACCATGGTTTAGTTGTCAGGAGGTGTTAGGGATTAGGTAATAGGTTGGACCTTATGATCTCTGAGGTTTTTCTAACCTGGGTGATTCTGTGATACACTCTGAAGGCACAGATCAGGTAAGTCTCCAGATTCTGTGCTTCAGCTCACAGTCAAAGGCAGCCAGGCTCAGAAAGAGAACTTCATAGGATGATAATCCAATGAAATCTCTGCTACAAGAGGCAGTGGATCAGAATTCAGGGAGTGCTTTCTGCTTCCTAACAGCTGTGTTTTGTAGCCATTGGGAATCATTTAACTTCTCTTACCCTACATTTAATTTCCCACCTATTCTACCTTTCCTATTTATACTCAAATAGCTGGGGGCAGGGACTCTCTTGTATTGTACGTTTGTATAGATCCTAATAAAATGAATTTCCACTCTCCCTGGGGGTTTCTGGGTGCTACTTTGTCATCAGTAACCACTATGAGTACTGCTGATGAGATTCTGACACTGTAAAATGTAAATATAAATTCTCATTCAATAGCAACCTCAAACCTTAACTGCTCTTCATAATGAGTATTTTAGTGAGTCCAGTTCTGGGCTCCCCAGATCAAGAGGAATTACTGGAGAGAGTCCAATGGAAGCTTTGAGGATGGTTAAAGGAATAAGTGTCTGATGAGGAAAGGCTGAGAGACCTGAGTCTTTTCCAACCTGCTTGATTCTGTGATCCTGGGAAAAAGAAAACAAACCAAAACCAAGCCAAAAGCAAACAAGAGAGGAAATTTATTTAAAAAAAAAAATAGTATTACTAATAACTGATTACTATCAGTGAAAAATCACACTATCACAGTCTCACAGTAGATCAGAGGTTGGAAGGGACCTCCAGAGATCATCAGGTCCAACCCCCCTGCCAGAGCAGCATCACTTAGGGTAGTCTGCACAGGAATGCATCCAGGTGGGGTTGGAAAGGCTCCAGAGAAGGAGACTCCACAACCCCCCTGGGTAGCCTGTTCCAGGGCTCTGTCACCCTCACTCTAAAGAAGTTTCTCCTCATGTTGAGCTGAAATCTTCTCTGTTCAAGTTTGAACCCATTGTTCCTTGGCTTATCACTGTGAACCACCCAACAGAGCCTGGCCCCCTCCCCTTGACACCCACCCCTCACATATTGATAGACATTGATCAGATCCCTCTCAGCCTTCTCCTCTCCACACTAACCACCCCCAGGGCTCTCAGTCTCTCTTCACAGGGGAGATGCTCAAGTCCCCAAATCCTCCTCCTGGCTCTCCCTTGGACTCTCTCCAGCAGGTCTCTGTCTCTCTTGAACTGGGGAGCCCCAAACTGGACACAGGATTGCAGCTGTGGTCTCAGCAGGGCAGAGTAGAGAGGTAGAAGAACTTCCCTAGCCCTGCTGGACACACTTTCTTGATCCATCCCAGGATCCCATTGGTCTCTCTTGGCCACCAGAGCACATTGTTGTCCCATGCAGAACTTGCTGCCCACCAGCACTCCAAGGTCTTTCTGTGTGGATCTGCTTTCCAGCAGGGCAACCTCTAACCTGTCCTGGTGCCTGTTGTTATTTCTCCCCAGATGCAGGACCCTGCACTTGTCCTTATTGAACTCCATGAGGTTTGCCTGCAGCCAGCTCTCAGCCTGTCCTGGTCACATTGGATGGGTGCACATCTTTAGAAGGGGACTATACAACCCCTAAATACACAGAATATGTTTAAGAAACAGCTGCTTGAGGTTTTTTGGTGGGTTTTTTTAGTACATTACAGTGTTTATTTCAACACCAAAAAAACCCCCAAACCTCAGTTTGTGGCTTATTTGTGGTTTTGTTTTGTTTTAATAATAGTTGAGACTTAATGCTGGGATAAGCAATAGCTATCCTGTAACATTTCTCATTTTGAGAGAGTCTGAAATATATTACAGACATAATCCAGTCTAATGTCAAGTGAAGACCTCAATCCTCACAAAGAGCTGGAAACAGGAAAAGAGGACTTAAACATCCAAATGAAAGTTTTGGAGGCATTTATGAAGGAGAAAGAAGCTAACAAAACTGGTTGGGAGCTGTCTGAAAGACTGAAGGGAAGAGTGCTGCTGCTTTCAAGGTGGTCAGCATGTTGTAGCCATGAGCACTGTGAGTGATTGGCCCAAAGGGACTACAAAGATCCTTTGTTTCTGGTTGTCAGCATTATCCTGAGTCTGTCATTGCTCTTACTCAACTCAAGCAGCAAGTCCCCCTGCTTCCCAGCTCCCACAGCACGCTGTGCCTGTCTCCTTTCCCATCACCTCCCCATGAGTGTCAATGATTCAGCAGAACTCCAGCATCAGAGCTGTCACTGAAACCACACATATGAAGTCACATTGTCAAGCTGCCAAAGATCTCACTGCAGTGATATTTTCTTGTTAAAGCCAGGCTGGTTTTAAGTGTCCTAATCAATGGCAGATTTTCCACTGCCAAGGGAAAGCTACAGGGAAATGTTAAAATGTTCCCCATTCTGGAGACTTTCAGGTGGAGGGGGCCAGGCTCTTTTGGGTGGTTCACAGTGATAAGATAAGGAAGAATGGGTTCAAACTTGAACAGAGAAGATTTCAGCTCAACATGAGGAGAAGCTTCTTTAGAGTGAGGGTGACAGAGCCCTGGAACAGGCTTCCCAGGGGGTTGTGGAGTCTCCTTCTCTGGAGCCTTTCCAACCCCACCTGGATGCATTCCTGTGTGGAATACTCTAGGTGATGCTGCTCTGGCAGGGGGGTTGGACCTGATGATCTCTGGGGGTCCCTTCCAGCCTCTGATATACTGTGATATATGGATTATTCTTTTATCTTTAAGTCCTTCTTTACTGTCTCAAAGGGAGCTGTGCTGATTGTTCTCTCTCCAACTGCTCTTCTCTAACTGGCTAGTTCCATAGAGGCGCTGTGAGTTAACCTGCAGCTAAAGCACCACACAGTTGCTCACTTATTCTCCCCTGTGTCCTAGAGGCTTGGAGGAGAGAATAGGAATAGCAAAAGTAAGAAAACTCATGAGTTCAAGAAAAGATAGTTTAATAAGCAAGAAGGAAAAAGACAGAGAAAAGAAAACCCAAAGCAAAGGAAGCTACACAAAGGCAGTAACTCATCACCTCTCAGCCAGTCTCTGAGCAAAGGCAACTTTCTTTCCTCCCCTTGCCAAACTGGAAATAATCCTCTGCTTCTTCTGCTTGCTGAGCATGGGATGTCCCTTTTGATGGACTGGAATCAGCTATCCTGGTTGTGTCCCTTTCCAACTTCTTGCATACCCTGAATCACAGGATGTCAGGGGTTGGAGGGGACCACTGGAGATCTTCCAACCCAACCCCCCCTGCTTTTACTTTGGAAAAGTACAAGCTTTAGGCTCCAAGAAGATGTTTTAGCAGTACTTGTAAATTATTGTAGTCATACTAGGAGAACAATCAGAAGCTTTAACCATGGCATCACAAGTAAATGTGTCAGGCATTATAATCAATAGTTCAATGTGTAGGGCACAGCCATTGCCAATATCTCTAAATCAGTTCAGCAGTTGGCAGGAAGCATCATTCCAATTTTTGTACCAGTTCAGTGCTTACAGGGTACCACAGCCACTGACTTCTGTACAAACAACTTTCTGTACTGAACCAAATGCCTGAGAGAGCTCCAGAGTGTAAGTCTTAAAAATGTACAACCAGGTTCTACAAGTAGAGAAAGAAAGGCCAGTGAGATCCTGGGAGCATTCAGAGGAGTGTGGCCAGCAGAGCCAGGGAGGTTCTCCTCTCCCTCTACTCTGCCATGGTGAGACCACACCTGGAATACTGCATCCAGTTCTGGGCTCCCCAGTTCAGGAGGGACAGGGAGCTGCTGGAGAGAGTCCAAGGGAGGGCTCCAAGGATGCTGAAGGGACTGGAGCACTGCCTGGGGAGGAGAGGTTGAGTGCCCTGGGGGTGGTTAGTCTGGAGAGGAGAAGACTGAGAGGGATCTGATCAATGTCTATCAAGAGCTGAGGGGTGGGGGTCAGGAAGGAAGGGACATGGACAGCCTCTGCTCACTGGTGCCCTGGGATGGGACAAGGGGCAATGGATGGAAACTACAGCACAGGAAGTTCTACCTCAACATGAAGAAGAACTTCTTACCTATAAAGGTGACAGAGCACTGGAACAGGCTGCACAGAGAGGTTGTGGAGTCTCCTTCTCTGGAGACTTTCAAGACTCATCTGGATCCATTCCTGTGCAACCTGTGCTGGATTCTCTGGTCCTGCTCAGGCAGTGGGGTTGGACTCGATGATCTCTGGAGGTTCCTTCCAACCCCTAACATCCTGTGATCCTGTGTGACCCTGTGATTTATCTAAAGCTAGATCCAGCATGCTGCTGCAGTTATGGGGAGAACTAAGTGATGTGCACAGATCCCCAGGGAGGTTGTGGAGTCTCCTTCTCTGGAGCCTTTGCAGCCCTGTCTGGATGTGTTCCTGTGTGACCTGCACTAGATTGTATGGTCCTGTTCTGGCAGGGGGGTTGGATTTGAAGATCTCCAGAGATCCTTTCCAACCCCTAATAACTGTGATCCTGTGCTGTACAGCTAGGTTCTTCAAATAGATCAAGAAAGAGCTGTGTGTCTGGCTGAGGGTAGGATAATTTGCAAACAACACTGTGGCTTAATTTGCTTATCATTAAAAAATTGGGAGTCAGAAGTGATGCCAAGATGAGGACTCAATGTTTGGCATCAGACAATAGAACCATGCAGAGTTGTGCTGCTTGAGATCCTCATCATGCCAGTGCCTAACTTTCATTCTCCTGCAACAAAATACCCAGAGTCAATAAATAGAGTGCAGGATTTTCCTGTATAGGGTGGAAAATGCTAAGGCAGCAATCACAGAATTAGGCTGCTAGGTTTGGCTTCTCACATGTTGTCAACTGCAAGAGGCAGGCTTCTCTGAAACACAGCAAAGAAAACAAAAAGGAACCTTTGGGGAGCTCCTAATCATCCTGGGAGGGAGCTTGGCTCTTCACATGGAGAGTGCTGGATTTACACTAAGTCAAATTCCAGTTAGTAACTGCTCTTGCTGGATCAGTTCAGACCAGGATTCACAATAGGATTTGTGCAAAGGGTGTCTATAAAAGGTAGTATCTTCAACATAGCTGCTCTTGAGATATGATCCTCAGTGCTTTGACTTCATCTCTCTCAGAGAAGGATTCTAGGTTGACATCCCTGGATGAAGTTAAGTGCCTAAATGTTTTTTTCTTGTAAACTGGGCAACAGTTACTTCAGGCAACAGCCTAGCTACTAAAGTACTCTCTCATAACACAAAAGAGGCTGCCAACAGGAGACAAAATTAGCTCTCATCTGCCAGGGAAGTGCCCCAATCAACTGGCTGCTGGTTGTTCTGGAAAACTTTTCTTGGTGAAGCTATGCTGCTTTGCAGAAAGAATTAAAAGGATTCATGGACGCTTTTCTCCTACTTGGAAACAATTCTTAAGGAAGAAATAGGATCTGTGCACATCACTTAGTTCTCCCCATAACAGCAGCAGCATGCTGGGTCTAGCTTCAGATAAATCACAGGATCACACAGGATCACAGGATGTTAGGGGTTGGAAGGAACCTCCAGAGATCATCAAGTCCAACCCCGCTGCCTGAGCAGGACCAGAGAATCCAGCATAGGTTGCACAGGAATGGATCCAGATGAGTCTTGAAAGGCTCCAGAGAAGGAGACTCCACAACCTCCCTGGGGAGCCTCTTCCAGTGCTCTGTCACCCTCACAGTGAAGAAGTTCCTCCTCATGTTGAGGTGGAACCTCCTGTGCTGCAGTTTCTATCCACTGCCCCTTGTCCTATCCCAGGGTGCAAGTGAGCAGAGCCTGTCCCCTCCCTCTTGATCCCCAGCCCTCAGATATTTAGAAACATTTATTAAATCCCCTCTCAGTCTTCTCTTTTCCAGACTAAGCACCCCCAGGGCTCTCAGCCTCTCCTCCCCAGGCACTGCTCCAGGCCCTTCAGCATCCTTGCAGCCCTCCCTTGGACTCTCTCCAGCAGCTCCCTGTCCCTCCTGACCTGGGCAGCCCAGAACTGGATGCAATATTGCAGGGGAGGTGTGAGCAGGGCAGAGCAGAGGGGGAGGAGAAGCTCCCTGGCTCTGCTGGCCACACTCCTCTGAATGTCCCCCAGGACCCCCTCGGCCTTCTTGGCCCCCAGGGCACATTGCTGTGCCATGCAGAACTTGCTGCCCACCAGCACTCCCAGCTCCTTCTCCTTGGGGCTGCTCTCCAGCAGATCCCCTCCCAACTTGTCCTGCTGCAGTTTATTCTTCCTGCCCAGCTGCAGGACTCTGCACTTCTGGTTGAACCTCATCAGGTTCCTCTTTGCCCAGCTCTCAGTCTGTCCTAGTCTTGCTGAATGGCTGCACAGCCTCCAGGTGTCTCAGCCAAGCTAATACATAGAATCATAGAATCATAGAATCAGTCAGGGTTGGAAGGGACCACAAGGCTCAGCCAGTTCCAACCCCCCTGCCATGGGCAGGGACACCTCACACTACAGCAGGCTGGCCAGAGCCTCATCCAGCCTGGCTGCAAACACCTCCAGGGATGGGGCCTCAACCACCTCCTTAGTAGTCTTAGGCTACTAAAGGGCTCTGTGAGTTCTCTTTTTGTCCCTGTGAACAGCCTTCCACCTGAGTGTTTTGGAAATGATTTCACACCCAGGCTTTGAGACTCCTTTGCCTGCAATGGTATCAGCAAAACAAACTCAGCTGCTAGGCTTTTGTGAAACGTGGATAAAACTTCCCCACTGCCCTTTTCTGGGGTGGGAATGGGCAGTTTTGCCTACTCATGCCTGTCAAAGCTGAGACAGAGTCCATTCAGCTGGCAGAGTGACAACCCTCAGACTGCAGCCCTGCACCTGCTCTGACTATTAACTTAAAGGATGGCTCTGTTTCAGTGCACATTTATTTATTTATTTTTATCTTACTGGGTTGCCTTAGAGAGCTGTGGCTTCAATGAAGTCATTGTTTCCATCATGTACTGCTTGAATAATTCATTACTTACCAGAAAACATCCCTTTCTGCTTTCTGATTATTCCATTGTTTGGACACTTCAAAATAAATAGATCAATGAGTAATGCACTGACTGTTTTGGAAAGAAAGAAAAAAAAAAGGAGGAAAAAAGAAAAAGGTTAAAAAAAAAAAAAAAAGACTTTTCTTACCCAAGAAGGAAAAAAAAATAAATGTTTGGCACAACACATCAAGGGCTATGAGAAAAGAAAATTTACTTTTTTGGTATTACACACACACCCCACACCCTCCTGCTGAAGGATGTGTTTCAAAGGGACTGCTTTGACTATAAATAAATGTTATGGCCAATGACAGTGAGATGATGATTTCAAGCAAAATTAGAGTCATGCAATTAATTTATGAATGATAAAGTTATAATTTCCTCATAGAAATTGATGCAGAAGGCTTCTTAGCTTGGGGAGATGAGTCACAGAATCACAGAATGTTAGGGGCTGGATGGGACCTTGAAAGCTCATCCAGTCCAACCCCCCTGCCAGAGCAGGATCACCCAGAGCAGGTCACACAGGAACACATCCAGGTGGGTTTTGAATACATCCAAAGAAGGAGACAGTCTCTGCTCAGTTGCACCCTGGGATAGGACAAGGGGCAACAGATATAAGCTACAGCACAGGAGGTTCCATCTCAGCAGGAGGAGGAATTTCTTCTCTGTGAGGGTGACAGAGCACTGGAGCAGGCTGCCCAGAGAGGTTGTGGAGTCTCCTTCTCTGGAGCCTTTGCAGCCCTGTCCGGATGTGTTCCTGTGTGACCTGCACTAGATTGTATGGTCCTGTTCTGGCAGGGGGGTTGGATTTGAAGATCTCCAGAGATCCTTTCCAACCCCTAATAACTGTGATCCCGTGCTGTACAGCTAGGTTCTTCAAATAGATCAAGAAAGAGCTGTGTGTCTGGCTGAGGGTAGGATAATTTGCAAACAACACTGTGGCTTAATTTGCTTATCATTAAAAAATTGGGAGTCAGAAGTGATGCCAAGATGAGGACTCAATGTTTGGCATCAGACAATAGAACCATGCAGAGTTGTGCTCCTTCTCTGGAGACTTTCAAGATCCATCTGGATGCATTCCTGTGCTAGATTTTGTGGTCCTGTTCTGGCAGAGGGGTTGGACTCAATGATCTTTGAAGGTCTCTTCCAACATCTAGCATCCTGTGATCCTGTGGACATGGCACTTCAGGATGTGGCTTAATGGCCCTGGTGGGTTGGGTCACAGCTGAACTCTAGAATCACAGAATGTTAGGGTTTGGAAGAGACCTTGAAAAATTATCCAGTCCAATTCCTCTGCTAGAGCAGGCTCACCTGGAGCAGATCACACAGGAACACATCCAGGAAAGTTTTGAATACCTCCAGAGAAGGAGACTCCACAGTTCCCTGGGGCATCCTGTTCCAGTGTCTGTCACCTCACAGTGAAAAAAAAATTTCCTCTTGTTTCCATGGAACTTCCTCTGCCTCAACTTCCACCCATTGCCCCTTTGTGCTGGCATTGAGCATCACCAAGCAGAGCCTGGTTCCATGAAGTGTCAGGACTTGAACTGTCACAAAGATTACATGTGTTGGACTAGCACACAGGAGGGCATCATTCAGTTCAGCATCTGCTTCCTGTGAGTTATGAATCACATACTGTGGGGATCAGTCAGTAGCTGACTAAACATGTTAGGTGATAGGAACTCAAATAGCTCAGGAATGCATCTGAAATTGTGGATAATAGGATAATTGGCAAGACCAAGCTGCTGTTAGGGCATAAGGTAAGGTTAAGGTAAGGTAAAGCAATACCTCTTCCTTTATACAATAGTAAAATACACTCCCAGCCTGATTCCTTTCAATATGGAGCAGCTTTGGAACATAATCATTTAGAGTGACTTCTTAATTCATGCTAGAAGCTCATAAGAAAGAATTCTTTGTAGGCTAAAAAGATCCAACAGCTTTGCATGCCTCCTCAGAGCAAGGGAAAGGTGAAGGGGTGATTAAAATCAGGATTTCTGTGAAGAAAGCCAATGAAGAACATGTAACAGAGTAGTACAATCATAGAATCAGTCAGGGTTGGAAGGGACCACAAGGATCATCCAGTTCCAACTCCCCTGTCATGGGCAGGGACACCTCACACTACAAAGTGTGCATTGTAGTAGTGAGCAAATGGAACTGCAGAGTGAATGTGTGAATAGGTTGAAACTGTGTCCAGTTCTGGTGCCCCCAACACAAGGATGATATCCAACTGCAGGAGTGGGTCCAGAAGAGGGCCGTCAAAGCTGATCAGAGGGCTGGAGCACCTCTGCTCTGAAGACAGGCTGAAAAGAATTGGGGCTGTTCAGGTTGGAGAAGAGAAGGCTCTGGGGAGATCTTATAGCAGCCTTCCAGTCCATGAAAGGGGCCTGCAGGAAAGCTGGGGAGGGACTTCTAACACAGGATTGTGGTGATAGGATGAGAGAGAATGATCACAGAATCATAGAATCACAGAATTCACCAGGTTGGAAAAGACCTCTGAGATCACCAAGTCCAACCTATCACCCAGCACCATCTAATCAACTAACCCATGGCACCAAGTGCCTCAGCCAGGCTTATTTTAAACACCTCCAGGGACACTGACCCCACCACCTCCCTGGGCAGCACATTCCAAAGGGTAATCTCTCTTTCTGGGAAGAATTTCTTCCTGCCATCCAGCCTAGACCTCCCCTGGCACAGCTTGAGACTGTGTCCTCTCCTTCTGCCACTGGTTGCCTGGGAGCAGAGCCCAAACCCCACCTGGCTACAACCTCCCTTCAGGTAGTTGTAGACAGCAATGAGGTCTGCCCTGAGCCTCCTCTTCTCCATGCTAAACACCCCCAGCTCCCTCAGCCTCTCCTCACACGGCTGTGCTCCAGACCCCTCCCCAGCTTTGTTGTCCTTCTCTGGACATGTTCAAGTCTCTCAACATCTTTCTTAAACTGAGGAGCCCAGAACTGGACACAGGACTCAGGGTGTGGTCTAAGCAGTGCTGAGCACAGGGGCAAATGGTTTGAACCTTGAGGAGAGCAGATTTAGGCTGAAGATAGAAATTCTTTACAGTGAGAGTGGTGAGACACTGGCAGAGGTTGCCCAGGGAGGTGGTGGAAGCCTCATCCCTGGAGGTTTTTGCAGCCAGGCTGGAGGTGGCTGTGAGCAACCTGCTGTGGTGTGAGGTGTCCCTTCCCATGGCAGGGGGGTTGGAGCTGGCTGAGCCTTGAGGTCCCTTCCAACCCTGACAATTCCATGATTCCATGATTCTAAGCCCATCTAGTGAGCATAGTTGTAGGCAAGGAGTGGACCCAGAGTGCAGAAAGGTTGTCTGCAAGATATGCTGCTCTGAGGCTAAAAGTACGGAGGCTAAAATATAGGAAGCATAGAATAATAGTCTGATTCTGATTGAAATCAAGAGGGTTTGATTTCAGGGGGCTCAGGAGTGCACCCCATGCATTTGCTACTACATGTCTGCATCAATAAATGTAAATATATTCACACAAGAGAACATGAAGGAAGCTCTATGCAAGGGAATCAAGAGGATATTGTTAATACTAATATATTAGTAGTCCTTGGGCAATGAAAACTAAGATTAGCTATGGGAATGACTTGAGAGAATTTGGGTCCAGCATGGTTTTTTTTGGTTGGTTTTTTTTTTTTTTTTTTTTTTTTTTTTTTGTTGGAAGATTCATTTTAATGGAGTTCTCATATTACTAATGCAAGTAAAAAAGTGCCAAACAGAGGTTTTAATAGAGCTCCTGCATAAATTATGCTTGTTTGATATTCATAATAATAATAAAAAAATCTCTTTCCCTCCATACATAAGCAGGAATGTCTCCTTTATAGATCCCTGGAGCCTAAAAGTAATGAAAGCTGAGGGCAGAGTGAGCCAAAAATTATTGGGGGGTGTGGGGGAAAAAAAGACTTTCAGAAAGATGCTTGGTTTTAAAGCACTGGAAACTTCCATACCATGAACTGCACATCATGTGTGATTTTTTTTTTCCAGTTTCCAGTTTGCATTTTTTTTTTCTTTGGGAAGGACATCAAACTGCAAAACAGTTTTTGAGTCATGTTTGCAAAGTGACCGAAGTAATTCAGATGCTAGGGGATGAATTATCTCATTTGCTGTACCCACTTGGCACCAGCCAGTGGGTTGCAGAAGGCTGTGATTTCATTTGGAGTTTGGAGAAACTGCATTATTCATGCATGAGAGAGGAACTAGCAGGTGTGTTAAGGTAGTTTTGGAGGAAATTCCCAGAGCACTATTGACAAGGAAAAAAAAAGAACAAAAAAAAAAAAAAAAAAAAGACAAAATGGATATTCATCAATAATATACAAGAAGAAAAAGACCTGGGGGTGTTGATTGATTGAAGAGAAGCTCACCAGCAGCCAGCAGTGAACTCATGCAGCCCAGAAGGCAAATTGTATCTTAGGATGCATCAGGGCAAGAGAGGGGATTCTGCCCTTTTTCTTTGCTCTTCTGAGATCCCCACCTCAAACACTGCATCAGGTCTGGGGTCCCCATCAGAAGAAGGACACAGAACTGTTGGAGCAAGTCCAGAGGAGGGCCACAGAGATCATACAAGGGCTGGAACACCTCTGCTATGAGGACAGGTGGAGGGAGCTGTGGGTTTTGAGCCTGGGGAAGAGAAGACTGGCAGACCTTACAGCTGCCTTCCAACACCTGCAGGGAGCCTACAGGAAGGGTGGAAAGGGACTTTACTTGAGGGTGTCTAGTGACAAGAGAAGGGGAAATGGTTTGAAGCTGTGGGAGAGTAGGTTTAGACTGGATCTTAGGAAGAAGATTTTTTTTGTGCAAGGGTGGTGAGACTTCGGAATAGGTTGCCCAGAGAGGTTGTGGGTCCTGGAGGTGTTCAATGCAAGGTTGGATGAGACCTTGAGCAATCAAATCCAATTTAGAGGTGTCTGCCCATGGCAGGAACATTGGAGTAGGTGATTTCTAAGGTCCCTTGCAAGCTATGCTGTTCTATGATTCTAGTATTGAATATATAACACAATAAATATATGTAGAAGGACAGGGGAGCATGCATGTATTTTGAAAGAGAGATATAAGTGCAAGTCCTTTGGAAAAAAAATATTATTATTAACCTAGAATTTTATTAATTTCTAAGTATTTTTTTGTCTTTTTCTGTAACTTTTAAGCAATGTTTTGCCTCTTTGCAGTCTTGCAGAACATAGAGAATAGATTCCTGAAAAAGGAACTTTTACTGCCATAGAATCATAGAATGGGCTGGGCTGGAAGGGACCTCTAAAGCTCATCCAGTCCAACCCCCTCTGTAGTCAGCAGGGACATCCTCACCTAGATCAGGTTGTCCAGAGCCCTGTCCAGCCTCACCTTGAATATCTTCAGGGATGGGGCCTCAACCACCTCCCTGGGCAACCTGTTCCAGTGTTCCACCACCCTCATAGTAAATAACCTATTCCTGACATCCAATCTCAATCTGCTCTGCTCTAGTTTGAAGCCATTGTCCCTTGTCCTGTGCCTGCAGGCATTTACAAACAGTCTCTCTGAAGCCTTCTTGTAGCCCCCTTCAGGTCCTGGCAGGCTGCTCTGAGGTCTCCCTGGAGCCTTCTCTTCTCCAGGCTGAACACCCCCAGCTCCCTCAGCCTGGCCTCAGAGCAGAGGTGTTCCAACCCCTGAGCTCCCAGTGAGAGGATGAGGGACAAAGGCTTCAAACTAGAGCAGAGCAGATTTAGGTTGGGTATTAGGAACAAGTTCCTTACTATGAGGGTGGTGGAACACTGGAACAGGTTGCCCAGGGAGGTGGTTGGAGCCCCATCCTTGGAGATATTTAAAGTGAGGATCAATCTTCAGAGGTCCCTTCCAACCCAGACGATTCTATGATTATGTGATTCTGTGATTTTATGAATCCAATCCCCCTGACAAAGCAGCATCACCTAGGGTAGGTCACACAGGAACACATCCAGATGGGTCTTGAAAATCTCCACACCAGGAGACTCCACAACCTCTCTGGGCAGCCTGTTCCAGTGCTCACAGTAAGTAAGTTTTTCCTCATGCTGGGGTGGAACTTCCTGTGTTCCACTTTGCATCCCTTGCCCTTCATCCCATCACAGGACACCACTGGAAAAGAGACTGGCACCTTCTTCTTGACACCCACCCTTCAGATATTTACAAACATCAGTAAGATCACAGTCTCACAGTATATGAGAGGCTGGAAGGGACCTCCAGAGAGCATCAGGTCCAACCCCCCTGCCAGAGCAACATCACTTAGGGTAGTCTGCACAGGAATGCATCCAGGTGGGGTTGGAAAGGCTCCAGAGAAGGAGACTCCACAACCTCCCTGGGCAGCCTGCTCCAGGGCTCTGTCACCCTCACTCTAAAGAAGTTTCTCCTCACGGTGAGGTGAAATCTTCTCTGTTCAAGTTTGAACTCATTGTTCCTTGTCTTGTTAGTGTGCACCACCCAAAAGAGCCTGGCCCCCTCCCCTTGACACCCACCCCTCACATATTGACAGACATTGATCAGATCCCTCTCAGCCTTCTCCTCTCCAGACTAAACAGCCCCAAGGCTCTCAGTCTCTCTTCACAGGGGAGATGCTCAAGTCCCCAAATCCTCCTCCTGGCTCTCCTCTTAGTTTTCTATTTCCAGGCTAAACATCCCCTTTCTACTGTTCCAGGGGAGGTCTAGGTTGGATATTTAGGATATTTTCTTTACTGATAAGAGTGGTCAGGCATTGGACCAGGCTGCCCAGGAAGGTGGTGGAGTCACTCTCCCTGGAGGTATTCAAGAAACCTGTGGAGGTGGAACTTTGGGACATGGTTTCATGGTGTTAGGTTGGCAGCTGGACTCAAGGATCTTCAAGATATTTTCCAAGCAAAGGAATTCTATGATTGTGTGATTCTCTATTTTTCCGATCCTGTGTTTCTACTGGTGCTCTTAACAAGCTGCTGTAGTGAGGCACACAATCAGCTGCCTCTGTAGGACTCTGCCCTGCCACACTGTCACTCCATTTTTAAAGTCTCATTCTGCTTCTCTCAGAACTCTTGCCAAAATGTGGAAGCACTGCATTAAAAACAAACCACTGTGTATAAAGGAGGAGAGACATGACATAGTAGAAAGGGAAAAGAAGGAATTAGTGGAGTTTTGGCTGTCCAGTGGACATGCAGAGACTCAATACCTTTCTTCTTTTGTTGTGACTTGCTGGGTTTACTCTCTTGCTTGCAGAGTCTCCTGAGCCTTTCATAAGCATCCACTTCCAGCTCTGGTAGCCTTTGGTACATCTGCTCAAATACAAATGTCTTTTGTGCAGCAGCTGCCTGCAGTCCTGCAGAACAGTCCTTAATCTATGCCCGGGCACTTTGATGCCACTGCTTAAACAGACTCCCAGGTCCTGCAGTGCAACAAAAGCTGATGAGTAGCAGCACCACGAGCAGGGCATGCCAGCAGCGTGGGTTGAAGGTCTCATACTGTGGCCCTATCACCACATATACAAGGAATGGGATTCCTGAGTGGATTAGCTTACCAATTGCCACTCCAAACTAATTTTTGGTGGCCGCTGTAAATTACATTGGCAATATTGATTGATAACTAAGTTCCAAAACAACTCCTCAAAAGCATATATCACAGAATCACAGAATCAACCAGGCTGGAAAAGACCTCTGAGATCACCAAGTCCAACCTATCACCTAGCACCATCTAATCTACTAACCCATGGCACTAAGTGCCTCATCCAGGCTTATTTTAAACACCTCCAGGGATGGTGACTCCCCCACCTCCCTGGGCAGCACATTCCAATGGGTAATCTCTCTTTCTGGGAAGAATTTCTTCCTACCATCCAGCCTAGACCTCCCCTGGCACAGCTTGAGACTGTGTCCTCTCCTTCTGCCACTGGTTGCCTGGGAGCAGAGCCCAACCCCCACCTGGCTACAACCTCCCTTCAGGGAGTTGTAGAGAGCAATGAGGTCTGCCCTGAGCCTCCTCTTCTCCAGGCTGAACACCCCCAGCTCCCTCAGCCTCTCCTCACAGGGCTGTGCTCCAGACCCCTCCCCAGCTTTGTTGCCCTTCTCTGGACACGTTCCAGCAACTCAACATCTTTCTCAAACTGAGTGGCCCAAAAGTTGTCACTTTTTGGGGGGGCCTTAGGACACATCCTGGCTTGGCTTGATCTGGGCTGGTTTAAACTGTGATACAAATCATTTCCTAGGAGCCAACCATATACCAGGTGACCTGCTTGCCCCTCAGCCTGGCATAAAACCAAGCTTGCTCATTGCTTCATAACAAACAGTATCCCTTTCTGTTCCCAGTAATCCTTAGGGCCAAGGGAAAGAGTATCTTTAACCAACAGCTAGTGGACAAGTGCAGTCAAATGTCAACTAGGAACTTGTGGTAGTTTCAGGCTGTACCTAGAAAATTATCACCAGATCATAGAATCAGAGAATTGTTAGGCTTGGAAGAGACCTCAAGGATCATCCAGATCCATGCCCCCTACCATGGGCAGGGACACCTCACACCTCAGCAGGTTGCTCACAGCCACATCCAGCCTGGCTGCAAAAACCTCCAGGGATGAGGCTTCCACCACCTCCCTGGGCAACCTCTGCCAGTCTCTCACCACCCTCATGGGGAAGAACTGCTTCATAACATCCAATCTGAATCTACCCATTTCTAGGCTTTTTTTTCCATTTTCCCCAGTCCTATCACTCCCTGACACCCTAAAAAGTCCCTCCCCAGCTTTCTTGTAGCCCCCTTCAGATACTGGAATGTCACAAGAGGGTCTCCTGGGAGCCTTCTCCAGTCTGAACAGCCCCAACTCTCAATCTGTCCTCATAGGAGAGGTGCTCCAGCCCTCTCATCATCCTTGTGGCCCAGACCAGAAAGTACTAGAATGTAAATAAATCCCCATTGGAAGTATAAAGGAAATAATGATATCTTCTAAGCACTCCCAATGGAGAGATATCTACCATGAAAGTTAGTTTTATAAACCCCCTTTCTCTCTTTTTGGCTTCCTTGCTCTGGCAGACACTAACTTGTGCTCCTGCTGGCTTTGCTGACCTTGAGTGCCTTCTTCTTGTGGTTAAGTAGCTAACAGCAACTCTCTGCTCTTCTTCTTATCCTGTGTACAGGGGGCTAGGGAAGGGAGCAGGGAGAGAAGCTATTAGTAGCCCCCTGGTTTGTCCAGGGGAGTTCTTGTGCTGTTTGCAAATTGTAAATACCTGTAAATATTGTATGTTTTGTACAGATTCTTTGCATTTCATTCCTAGGTTGTAGTTTTGCTTGTGAATTCAGCTTCATTTGCTTTCTAACTGAGCTAACCTGGCAATTTTATGCTGGGGGAAATTTACCACCAGCCCCCCAGAACTAATGGGCACAAAAACTCCAAAAAAACCCAAACCAAAATGGGAAGCAGATGGTTAAAATAATCTTAGAATCATAGAATGGGCTGGGCTGGAAGGGACCTCTGAAGGTTATCTAGTCCAGCCCCCTCTGCAGTCAGCAGGGGCATCCTCAACTAGATCAGGCTGCCCAGAGCAGCTTAAAAGGGACCCCACACTGATCCAAGGCTGAAGAAGTTCACCTTTTCTGCACTTTTTTTTGATGCAAGAGGAGTGGACACCCCCCAAGTGCAGGGTTCTGCACCTGAGCTGGAACCATCCTATCAATACAGACTGGGGGAGGAGGTGTTAGAAAGCAGCCCTAAGGAAAAGGATTTGGGGGTGCTGGTGGATGAGAAGCTGGACATGAGCAGGGAGTGTGAGCTTGCAGCACTGAAGGCCAAGGGCAGCCTGGGCTGCATCAAATGATGTGTGGTGAGCAGAGGGAGGGAAGGGATTCTGCCACTTTGCTCAGGTGAGACCTCACCTGGACTGCTGTGTACAAGTCTGGAGCTCTCAAAGGAGGAAGGACATGGAGCAGATGGAGCAGGTCCAGAGGAGGGCTATGAAAATGCTGAGGGGGTTGGAGCAGCTCTGCTCTGAGGACAGGCTGAGGGAGCTGGGGGTGTTCATCCTGGAGAAGAGAAGGCTCCAGGGAGACCTCAGAGCAGCCTGCCAGGACCTGAAGGGGGCTACAGGAAGGAATGGGAGAAACTGTTTACAAAGGCCTGCAGAGATAAGATCAGGGCCAATGGCTTCAAACTAGAGCAGAGCAGATTTAGACTGGATGTGAGGAAGAAGTTCTTCACTATGAGGGTGGTGGAACAGTGGAACAGATTGCATGGGGAGGTGGTTGGGGTCCCTTCCCTGGAGACACTCAAGGTGAGGCTCAAGAAGGCCCTGAGCAACCTGGTCTAGGTGGGGATGTCCCTGCTGACTGCAGAGAAGTTGGACTGGATGGCCTTTAGAGGACCTTCCATGTTCCTGAACCATTCTATGTTCTACATAAATCACAGAGGAACTCCAGCTGTGGCTGCTTCCTGCGTGAGGATGTCTTTGGGAGTGGAGCATTTTGCAGGAGGAGTGAAAAAGTGTCAAACCTTCAAACAAAAGCTGTTTTCTTTGCTGACACCCTCTCTGCTCACATTATTGCACTGTGAAGCTCTGGCTGCTGCTTTTCTTCTTGATTTCTGCCTGAATAAAGGATGCTCTCTATGTGTTCTCAGGAGTATTTTAGAGCAAGCCAGCCTGATAATATTTCATGCAGTGGATTTCTAGGAGTGCCTCATTAGAGACAGCAATACTAATTTCATGTTAAAAATTCATTTGCTTCTGTTTGACTTAAAACTCAGGGTAAATACATCCTCAGATTCTTCTCTTGAGACATGACAGGAATTCAGTAGCTACTGAGCTCCAGCTTCCTGCATTCCCCTTCCAGCAGCCTGCAGTTTGAGGTTAGTTTAAGTCATCAGCTGGTTGTCAGCCCCCAGCACTGTCTCTTTTCTTCATTTACCTGAAAGCTCAATTTCAACTTTATTTTAGGAGGTCCAAGGTGAAAGCAGAACACAAAGAAAAACTTCTGATAACCCAGTTTGAATTAGGTGTAATTTCAAGAAGATTTTTCCCAGCATCTCGAGGGTACAAGTCTGTGTATCAGTGAGGAGGGTTCTTAAAACACTTCAGGAAAAGAAGAGGCATGGAATGATGAGTATCAACCAGGAAAAAGGTCTTTAACTATGAGACAAGGCAATAAGGAAAATATCCCAGCTTCAAGAATCACGACAGAAAGTGCAGAAAGGCTCTTTTAAACAAGTCTTCTGGATGAGAAGGAGCAATTTTTTTGCTTAATGCATGATTAATCCAATCTGAGAAGAATAATCCAGATCACTGGAATCACAGGATCACAGGATGTTAAGGGTTGGAAGGGATCTCTGAAGATCATCAAGTCAAGAGCAGGACCTTAGAATCTAGCACAGGTCACATAGGAATGCATCCAGATGGGGCTGGAAAGTCTCCAGACAAAGAGACTCCACAACCTCTCTGGGCAGCCTGCTCCAGGGCTCTGTGAGCCTCACAGTGAAGAAGTTCCTCCTCCTGCTGAGGTGGAACCTCCTGGGCTGCAGTTTCCATCCATTGCCCCTTGTCCTATCCCAGGGTGCAAGTGAGCAGAGCCTGTCCCTGTCCCCTCCCTCTTGACCCCCAGCCCTCAGATATTTAGAAACATTGATTAAATCCCCTCTCAGCCTTCTCCTCTCCACACTAACCACCCCCAGGGCTCTCAGCCTCTCCTCCCCAGGCAGTGCTCCAGTCCCTTCAGCATCCTTGGAGCCCTCCCTTGGACTCTCTCCAGCAGATCCCTGTCCCTCCTGAACTGGGAAGCCCCAGACTTGACTCAGTATTCCAGGTGTGGCCTCAGCAGGGCAGGGAATGTCTTTCCTCTCAGCACTGTAGTTTCCTGTAGTGGATGAGGAACAGCCTGGGAATTAGGGATGGCAATGGATGCATTTCCCAGACCAGTGAGCAGCAAACAGAGGAAACAAGAAAAAGCAGCCCTGCTTCCTTGCTTTGGGCTGGAGCCTCACTGAGAGAACTTTGAGAGCTGCTCCTGGAGATTGCCTCTGTGGTAGACACTGCAATTACTTGATTGCCAGACAGTAATTCCAAACACAGTTCTCCAGCCAGGATTTCTCTTATTTGGGTAGCCCCTGGCATGTTGTAACAGGAGTAACAGCCCTTTGTTGCCATGTGAAGAAGAGGATTCCCAGGTGGTTTGTGCTTTTTTAATGTTCCAAAGGCAATGGTTTGGGTCACAGGCAGTGGCTTGCCTGTAGCTTTCAATTCCATACCTATTGATGGTTTGGAAAGAAGACCAAAAGCTGTGTGGATTTTTTTTTTCTTGGCTTTTCCTTGTCTTCTTCATTTCTTTATTTGTGGAAACAATTAAAGCTGTCTCAGCTGTTTAGAAAAAGAAAAAAAAGTCACAAGTAGGAGGGATGTATTCTGCATACTGAAAGTTGCTCTGGCATTGAACTGAGGAGATGAAGGATGATTTCTGTAGCAAGTTATCATCAGACTTTGCTGTCTCCTTTTTGGCAGGTTGTCAGAAGTTGTTAGATGATGTTGCAAGCCCTAACTTGATTGCAGCAGGAAAGATGTGGAAAAAGCTTTTTCTCTTTCCTTGGCCAATGCTCTTGACTTGCAGCCAAACATGCAGCTTGTCACCTTTATCACAGGGGTATCACAGCCCCTCTCCTGATCATTAGTGTGGCAAGCTGACCCTGGATGGATGCCAGGTGCCCACCGAAGGCTTCTTACCACTCTTCCTTCTCAGCTGGGCAGAAGGAAGAAAATATAATGAAAGACTCCTGGGCCAAGACCAGAAGAGGGAGAGATTATTCACCAGTTACCATTAGAGGCAAACTAGATTTGACTGAGGGGAAATTTTAGTTTATTACCAATCACAGAATCACAAAATCACCCAGGTGGGAAAAGACCTCAGAGATCATCAAGTCCAACATATTACCTAATCCCTAACACCTCCTGACAACTAAACCATGGCTCCAAGTGCCACATCCAACCCTTTTTTGAACACCTCCAGGGATGGGGACTCCACCACCTCCCTGGGCAGCACATTCCAATGGCAAATTACTCTTTCTGGGAAGAACTTTCTCCTCTCCTCAATCCTAAACTTCACCTGGTGCAGCTTGAGACTGTGTCCTCTGTGCCACTGCTTGCCTGTGAGCAGAGCCCAACCCCCACCTGGCTACAACCTCCCTTCAGGTAGTTGTAGACAGCAATGAGGTCTGCCCTGAGCCTCCTCTTCTCCAGGCTGAACACCCCCAGCTCCCTCAGCCTCTCCTCACAGGGCTGTGCTCCAGACCCCTCCCCAGCCTCCTTGCCCTTCTCTGGACACACTCAAGCCTCTCAATGTCCTTCTTAAATTGAGGATCTCAGAACTGGACACAGTGCCCTTTCTGCCTGACTGCTCTCCAGCCACTCTAACCCTAGCAGAGGGTCAGAGTAGGACAATGAGAAATAAACATAAAATCTTAAAACACTTTTCTCTTACCTCTTCCTTCTTTCCAGGCTTAACTTCTTCCTAACATCCAATCTGAATCTACCCATATCTATTTTTGCTCCATCCCTCTAGTCCTATTATTACCTGACACCCTAAAAAATCCATCCCCAGCTTTCTTGTAGCCCCCTCCAGATACTGGAAGGCCACCAGAAGGTTTCCTTGGAGCCTTCTCTTCTCCTGACTGAACAATCCCAACTCTCTCAGCCTGTCCTCATAGGAGAAGTGCTCCCTGCTCTTCCTCATGGCCCTTCTCTGGTCAACCATTAACTCCCATGGACTGCAGGGGGGATAGTCTGTTTCACCATACCCTAATTAAATTCAGGCTTAATTCAATATTGAGATATATTTTACTGGTTGGAACACATTGGTGGTTTAAATTTCATGAAGCCTTTGTGCTCAATTAAGTGCAGCATGCTTGACATCTGATAATGCCCTTACAATTCCTGAGCTTATTTAGATTTTACTGTTGGCAGCCTGACTTAAAGTGACTGCCAAAAGAAAACCTCAGGATCTTCTGCAATTGAGTAGCTGCTTTCTGAAAGTTCAGCATATTTCATCCTCAGAAAAGCTAACAAGGTTAAAAAGTAATAAAAAGAATAATATTGAATTATCTGGCCTCCTTGCATTAAACTGCCTGATTCTATGCTAATGACTTAAAAGTCATCTTGCCTCACATGATTTGCTCCAATGCAGCTCTGCTTTTAATTCCAGCTTCAGTTAATATGATTGCAAAGTATGTGGGTAGATTAAAATGGATCTGCTGCAAAATAATCAATCCTCTTTCTGTTCTTCCCCCCTTCCCAACAACAAAAAAAAAGGAGAAGTGTCTTGTTACTTAAGGTACACATTCCATCATGTTGGTGATTTGTTGGCTTTAAAGCCAGGTAGGTATTCTCTGCACAGTGGTTTGCTGGTGCATTTCAGTCACTAAATATTCATCTGTTTTTCATGATCTATTGAGTGGTCATGGTTACTATCCCTTTCCTCAGCCTGCCTCTTTAGGAAGGTGTGTCCTGGGAAGGTCTGTGTGCTTCAGCCACAAATACTTTGCACCTTCACAATGATTGCAGAGATTGCAATCACAGGGTTGGAAGGGACTTCAAGGATCAGCCAGTTCCAACCCCCCTGCCATGGGCAGGGACACCTCACACCACAGCAGGTTGCTCACAGCCACATCCAGCCTGACCTTAAAGACATCCAGGGATGAGGCTTCCACCACCTCCCTGGGCAACCTCTGCCAGTCTCTCACCACCCTCATGGGGAAGAATTTCTTCCTATCATCCAATCTGAATCTACCCACTTATATTTTTGCTCCATTCCTCCTGGTCCTATCCCTGTCTGACATCCTAAAGAGCCCCTCCCCAGCTTTATTGTAGCCCCCTTCAGATCCTGGAAGGCCACAAGAAGGTCTCCTTAGAGCCTTGTCCAGATTGAAGAGCTCCATGTCTCTCAGTCTGTCTCCATAGGAGAGGTGCTCCAGCCCTCTGCTCATCCTCATGGCCCTTCCCTGGACACTTCTCATGGCTCTTCTCTGGAGTCTTTGAAGTCTTTGAAGTCTTAATTTTTACAGAATACTTTTAGTTATAAAAATATCCATCCATAAAATCTCCTTGACCCACTTGCAAATCTCTTTTTCAAACCCAATGATCTCTATTCCAGACATATATATATATATTTTTTTTTTTTTACCCCAAAAGATAATAATTCTGGAGTGCTCCCTGAAATGGAGCCCAGCTCCTCAGACTTGTTATCAATATTATGGCAGTGTGTGAAGCTGTAAGCTCCAATCTGGGGAGGGATAATTAGTTCCTTCTTATTATTGTATCATTTCTTATCAGTGGTTATCCATGCTTCCCTTCAACGTTTCTCTCTTGTTTTGATTGGCAATGGGAACAGGAGAGCAGATGAAGATGACTTTATTTACATAAACATCCTGAGTGAGCACACTGCTTGGGTATATTTAGTCATGCTAGGAGTCCTCTCCATATTTCTTAGAAAATATAAAGGCTTTTGCTTGTTATTCACATTTCTCATTATTTCCTGGCTCACAGCTGCCTGTGATTAAGCCTGGCAAATACAGCAGCAGCTCCTGTACTCAGATCAATTAAATCTTAACACCCTTGTAAACAGTTGCAGATCAGTGGGAAACATCATTCTGCTTGTATGTGACAAAAGCTCCATGCACAGCAGTGTGGACCAGCTCTCAAGAAAGCAGAAACCAACCCAAACTGCAATGTTCCTTCCTTTTTTTTCCCAGCAAGAGTGGTCAGGCACTGGAATGTGCTGCCCAGGGAGGTGGAGGAGTCACCCACCTTGGATGTGTTTGGTAGTTTGGCTGTGGTGCTTGGAGCTATGATTTAGGGGTGAACATTGTAGAGTAGGGTTCTGGGTTGGACTTGGTGATCCTGAGGCTCTTTTCCAACCTGAATGTTTCTCTGATTCTGTGATTCCTTAAGAAAAAAAGAAAAAAACAAACCAAACAATAGACAACAAAACAAAACAAAACAAAACACCCCAACCAAACATCAAAATAGAATTAGAATCATAGAGAAATGGAATTGTTAGGGTTGGAAGGGACCTCAAGGATCATCCAGTTCCAACCCCCCTGCCATGGGCAGGGACACCTCACACTAGAGCAGGTTGCTCACAGCCACCTCCAGCCTGGCCTTCAAAACCTCCAGGGATGAGGATTCCACCACCTCCCTGGGCAACCTGTGCCAGTGTCTCAGCACCGTGATGGTGTAAAGGGTGGAAGGGACCTCACAGATGATCTGCTCCAAACTTCCCACCATAGTCAGGGACACCTCTCAACTAGAATCAGAGAATCATAGAATTGTCAGGGTTGGAAAGGACCTCAAGGCTCATTCAGGTCCAACCCCCCTGCCATGGGCAGGGACACCTCACACAAGATCAGGTTGCTCGCAGCCACATCCAGCCTGGCCTTAAACACCTTCAGGGATGAGGCTTCCACCACCTCCCTGGGCAACCTGTTCCAGTGTCTCACCACCCTCATGGGGAAGAATTTCTTTCTAACAGCCAATCTGAATCTCCCCACTTCTACTTTTGCTCTGTTCCCCCTGGTCCTATCACTGCCTGACACCCTAAAAAAAACCAAGCCCAAACTTGAGCATGACTACTGTCTTGACAGACACCTTGCAATAAAGATGTGAAGCCACCCACCTGCCTTGGACTGTGCAAGTTTTAATCATGCAAAAGGAACAAGGGAAGAGGATTAGAAGAAAAGGTGATAATGAAGTTTTCCTTGTGTTGGCAATCAGGAATGAATTTGTTCTTGTTATCAACCTGTAGCTGGAGCAAGATGAATCTACCTGATACATAAGCCACTCTTTTTTTCCAGGAGCTAACTTTGCCTGCTAATGAAAATGTGATGTCCGCACTAATGGACAAAATCCACACTGATTCAGTTCTGTGGCCCCTCTGTACTGTGCACTGCTTGACCACCTACAAGCTCACAAAATCACAGTCTCACAGTATATCAGAGGTTGGAAGGGACCTCCAGAGATCATCAGGTCCAACCCCCCTGCCAGAGCAGCATCACTCAGGGTAGTCTGCACAGGAATGCATCCAGGTGGGGTTGGAAAGTCTCCAGAGAAGGAGACTCCACAACCTCCCTGGGCAGCCTGCTCCAGGGCTCTGTCACCCTCACTCTAAAGAAGTTTCTCCTCATGGTGAGCTGAAATCTTCTCTGTTAAAATTACAAAATGGGCAAATAGAATAGAGAAATACTGGGAGGGGATGTTTCAGAGCTTCCTGAGAACTGGAAGAGGGGTAGGTTGGTATTACACAATCACAGAAAATGCCTGGTTGGAAGAGACCTCCAAGAGCATCCAGTCCAACTTTCCACCCACTTTAGGCTCAATCCTAAACCATGTCCTTAAGCACCAGGTCCACACTCTGCTTGTACACCTCCAGGGATGGTGACTCCAGCACTGCCCTGGGCAGATAATTCCAATGTTTGAAAACCCTCTCTGGGAAGAAATATTTCCTAATATCCATCCTGAACCTCCCCTGCTGCAGCTTGGAACCATTTCCTCTGGTCCTCTCACTTGCCAACAAGGAGCAGAGGCTGCCTCCTCCTCTCTCTAACCTCCCTCCTAGGAGCTGTAGAGAGCAATGAGGTCTTCCCTCAGCCTCCTCCAGCCTGAACACCCCCAGCTCCCTCAGTCCCTCCTCATATGCTATGTGCTCCAGACCTTCTCCTTCTCCTTCTCCTTCTCCTTCTCCTTCTCCTTCTCCTTCTCCTTCTCCTTCTCCTTCTCCTTCTCCTTCTCCTTCTCCTTCTCCTTCTCCTTCTCCTTCTCCTTCTCCTTCTCCTTCTCCTTCTCCTTCTCCTTCTTTCTCCTTTTCCCTTTCCTTTTTCATTCCCCTTTTCTTTTTCCTTCCCCTTTTCCTTTTCTTGAAATTATTAATCATATTTCATATTAGTCTACAGGCAGCTCTACTTAATGTCTAATTAGCTGCCTTCCCTACTATCCTTGGGTGGCAGAAGAGTCATAGGATAAGTACATCATGTTTCAGAATCCCATCCTGTAAAAATAATAAAATAGAATAAAAGAAAAAGCAGACTAAAAACCAGCCTTGCACTGGGGCATGATTCCTTTGTGAACTGAGCACTTTGCTTTACAGAACTAACAGCAAAGGAAAAAAAGAAACTGAAATGGATGTTGGAGAGCTTAGGGATTGGCATATAAATATATTAAAGGAAATATTTGTCACTTGTGAACTTTTACCCCTTCTGAGGCAGAAGCATGGTGTGTAAGGCATGTTCAATGCATTCAGAGGGATGTCTTTCTTCTGTGGCAGGCTGCTGGCTCTTGCATTCAGCTCCTCCTGTTCTCAAAGTCCCAGGACAAAACAGCATGTATCAGATGGCCCTCAGATAAAGATAAGAAACCATCTCACACTGCAGGATTCAGAAGGGAAGTTGAGCTGTTTAATGTATTATGTTTTTTTTTAATTTATTTTTATTCTTCATCCTTTTATTCTTTTTTTTCTTTTTTTTTCTTTTTTTTCTTCTTTTTTCTTCTTTTTTCCTTCTTTTTTCTTTTTTTCTTTTTTTCTTCTTTTTTTCTTCTTTTTTCTTTTTTTCTTTTTTTCTTCTTTTTTTCTTCTTTTTCTTTCTTTTTGCTTCTTTTTTCTTCTTTTTTTAATTCATTTTTTACTCTTTTTTTCTATTCTTCAATTTTTATTCTTTGTTTTTTCTTCTTTTTTTAAAATTCTTTTTTCTTCTTCAAGTTTTTATTCTTTTTTTTTTTTTTTATTCCTCTTTCTTTTTCTTTTTATTCCTCAACAGAACAAGACTTTCTATGTTTTTTTTTTTTTTTTACACATTGATTTCTACAGGCTGTGTATGAATAGCTTCTTTTAATGGCATTTCCCAGGAGCTGCAGCCTACATTTGCAGAGAGGACAAGTGGTTTGGTGTCTTTTTGTTTTGGGAATCCTGACTTTGAGATATCTCTGATAAAGCCTTATCTAAAAAAGAAAAAAATAAAAAAGAAAAAAAGGATTTACCATTTGCCTACTAAAAATTAATATGCTTCAGAATGGTCTACAAATGGACAGGATACCTCCAGGTCAGTTAAAAGTAAGGTGCTGGGGATCATAGAATTGCCAGGGTTGGAAATGACCTCAAGAATCCTCTAGCTCCAACCCCCCTGCCATGGGCAGGGACACCTCACACTAGAGCAGGTTGCTCACAGCCACATCCAGCCTGGCCTTAAAGACCTCCAGGGATGAGGCTGCCACCACCTCCCTGGAGAATAATCAGCCCTCACTCATGCTGTCAGAGACAAGATCATTGTCTGGCACTACAAACCTTGAAATGAGAGATCTTTGCTGCAGTAGACACGATACAAGAACTGACTGCAGATCAATAGGGGAAAATCTATTTGTTAAAAGTCTGATTGTTGATTGATTAATTATTTTATGTTTGTTTTTATAGTCTTATACATTCTTGGTTTCAAAGACCATTTAAGAGCATTCTGCAGTGACTAATTTTAATTCATCTCATCCACAGAAAACATATATCCATTGAAAAAATCTAAAGTTCCCATATCACTCTTTTTTTCTTTTTCCATATTTGCCAAGAGCAGCTGTTCTGGAGCTGGTCCAGCTAGCAGTGGAGAGGTAGATCTCAGTGTACAGGAGGTTTCCTGCAGTTTTCCTTTGGCAGGAAAAGATCAGGGAAGAAGAGATACCCACCAATAGCTGTTGGAGGTGTGCTCAGGTAGAGCTCCTCTGCTTAGTGATGGAGCTCTGAGAGGAGGTAAGTATAGAATCATAGAATCAGTCAGGGTTGGAAAGGACAACAAGGATCATCTAGTTCCAAGCCTCCCTGCCATGGGCAGGGACACCTCACACTAGTAGGTTCAGAACTAGTAGGTTCAGAGAGAAAGAGATAGACTCTTGTAGTCACACCCTGCTCCCCAGGAAAGAAACCCAAAAGGCAGACAGACCTCATGTTACAGAGAATTCCCTGTCCCTTCATCCCCTGAGTAAACAGAATCACTTGGAAGAGACCTCAAAGACCATCAGCCTAACACAGTCTCACAGTATATCAAAGGTTGGAAGGGACCTCAAGAGATTATCAGGTCCAACCTCCCTGCCAGAGCAGCATCACTTAGGGTAGTCTGCACAGGAATGCATCCAGGTGGGGTTGGAAAGGCTCCAGAGAAGGAGACTCCACAACCCCCCTGGGCAGCCTGCTCCAGGGCTCTGTCACCCTCACTCTAAAGAAGTTTCTCCTCATGCTGAGGTGAAATCTTCTCTGTTCAAGTTTGAACCCATTGTTCCTTGGCTTATCACTGTGCACCACCCAACAGAGCCTGGCCCCCTCCCCTTGACCCCCACCCCTCAGCTGTTGATAGACATTGATCAGATCCCTCTCAGTCTTCTCTTCTCCAGACTAAACAGCCCCAGGGCTCTCAGTCTCTCTTCACAGGGGAGATGCTCAAGTAACCAAATCTCCCTTGGGTGGCTCTTCCCTTGGATTCTCTCCAGCAGGTCTCTGTCTCTCTTGAACTGGGGAGCCCCAAACTGGACACAGGATTGCAGCTGTGGTCTCAGCAGGGCTGAGCAAAGAGGCCATTAAACCATGTCCCCAAGTTCCATGTCCTCATGTTTCCTGACCACACAGTATAACCATCACAGCAGGAAAATCCTGGAAGTGGAGGTTAAAGCAGTGTTGTGTTTTTTTCCCCCCTGGAACACTCACCTTATTAGTAAGAGCAGAATCTGGCCCAAGAAAGGAAAGAAGATGCAGTTGTAGCTCCTCAGTACTCTCTGAACAGGTCTGTCAGAACATGACAGTGTCTGCTAGGGATTAATAAACAGAAATTGCTTATCCAAACAGTGGAAATTAGAAGAGAGCTTTGAAAGATTACTGTAAAGATTTTGTTGTTGTTGTTGTTGTTGTTTTTATTTCAGAGGAAATCAGCTGCTGCTGGAGCACATTCAGGGGGCAGGAGAAGTAAAAGGACAGAAGAGACGAATACATCCGAGAAGGGAGAGGGTATTTGGCTGTTCTAATGGTGTTTAATTTCACATTAAATCACCATTAATGTTTGATGAATGCTATATGCCAAGCTGAGATGAAATTCAGGTGTGAGGGTGGCATGGGAAAAGTCCTGATGAACTGAGAAATGAGAGCATGTCCTCTGGACCCAGATGCATTGAGGCTCAGTCGTGCTACCGGGGTTTATGTCACCTGAACATCTGGCTCCTTGATTTCAAGTTCTTCTTTTTCTTCCCTAAAAAATAAACAAAACAAAACAAAACAAAAAAAGAAGTACAGGAAAATATGCCCAATGATTCTTCAGGAAATTTCTTCATTTATTTAAAAATCATAGAATCATAGAATCAGTCAGGGTTGGAAGGGACCACAAGGATCATCCAGTCCCAACCCCCCTGCCATGGGCAGGGACACCTCACACTACAGCAGGCTGGCCACAGCCTCATCCAGCCTGGCTGCAAACACCCCCAGGGATGGGGCCTCAACCACCTCCCTGCACAACCCATTCCAGGCTCTCACCACTCTCATGGGGAAGAACTTCTTCCTCACTTCAAGTCTGAATCTCCCCACTTCCAGCTTTATTCCATTCCTCCCAGTCCTGTCACTACCTGAGATCCTAAAAAGTCCCTCCCCAGCGCTCTTGGAGCCTCCTTCAGATCCTGAAAGGCCACAAGAAGGTCACCTCAGAGCCTTCTCTTCTCCAGACTGAACAGCCCCAGCTCTTTCAGTCTCTCCTCATAGCAGAGCAGCTCCAGCCCTCTGCTCATCCTCATGGCCCTTCTCTGGACACCTTCCAGCATGTCCATAGTCCTCTTGGAACAGAGGCTCCATAACTGGATGCAGTACTCCAGGTGTGGTCTCAGCAGAGCTGAGCAGAGGGGGAGAATCCCCTCCCTGGCCCTGCTGGCCACACTTCTCCTGCTGCAGCCCAGGCTCTGCTTGGCTCTCTGGGCTGCAAGTGCACATTGACAGCTCCTGCTGAGCTTCTCCTCCACCAGCACCCCCAAGTCCCTCTCCTCAGGGCTGCTCTCCAGCCAGTCCCTGCCAAGCCTGTACTTGTGCTTGGGATTGCCTCGACCCAGATGAGCATGCTAAAAGAAAAAATAAATAAAATCTTTTATTTACTCCTGACACAGGAGCATTTCAGAGACATGGAATTGTTTCTGTTGGAAAAGACCTCTGAGTTCTGTTGGAAAGAGCTGAGGTCAAGTTCAACCATTGACCTCACACTGCCATGGCCACTAAACCATGTCCCATAGTGCCAAGCTTACAGCCCAGAAGGCCAATTGCATCAAAAGATATGGAGCCAGCAGATCCAGAGTGGTGATTCTGCCACTTCACTCTGCTCTGGGGAGAACTCACCTGAAGTGCTGTGTACAGGTCTGGAGCGCTCAATGTAGGAAGGACATGGAGCAGATGGAGTGGGTCCAGAGGAGGGACATGAAAATGCTCAGGGGATTGGAGCAGCTCTGCTATAAGGACAGGCTGAGGGAGCTGGGGGTGTTCAGCCTGCAGAAGAGAAGGCTCTGGGGACAGCTAACAGCAGCCTTCCTGCACCTGAAGGGGGTACAGGAAGGATGGAGAGAGACTGTTCACAAAGGGCTGCAGGGACAGGACCAGGAGCAATGGCTTCAAACTAGAGCAGAGCAGATTGAGATTGGATGTGAGGAACAAGTTCTGCACCATGAGGGTGGTGGAACACTGGAACAGGTTGCCCAGGGAGGTGGTTGAGGCCCCATGCCTGGAGATATTCAAGGCGAGGCTCAACGAAGCTCTGGGCAACCTGATCTAGTTGGAGATGTCCCTGCTGACTGTGGAGACGTCAGACTGGATGACCTTTGGACCTACTAACCACAGCCCTTCTGGTCCACCCCAGGATGCCATTGGCCTTCTTGGCCACAAGAGCACATTGCTGGCTCATAGTCAACATCCCATCCACCAGGACTCCCAAGTCCTTTTCCCCTTCACTGCTCTCCAGCAGGCCAGTCCCCAACCTATCCTGCTCCATGGGATTGTTCTCTCCCAGGTGCAAGCCTCTACACTTGCTCTTGTCTAATTTCATTCCATGTCTCCCTGCCCAGCTCTCCAGCCTGTCTCAGTCTCACTGGAGAATTGCAAGCACCATTTTAATATGTAAGCTGAGGTTTTCATGGGAGCTTTGAATTACTGCCTAAGGATCTTCCAGAAAGAGAGGAGGAGGAAAAAAAAAAAAAAACACAAAAGGAGGAGGACAAAAGCTCCAACAAACCAAACCAAACAACAACAAATCCCAGCAGAAATCATAAGATTTATGTTTAAAATCCTACCAGCTGACATACCTTGACTTCTAAAGGCATGCCCACAGCAGACAGGAGAACTCTGAGGCTGGTAAAGCTGTGCTAGCCCTGCAACCACAAGGGATGTAACTGATGACATTTCTGCACTTGCCTGACTTCTTGTCAACACCCCTACTGAGTCTGAGGCTGGAAATGGTCCTACACCAAATTGCACCTGCTCAGATCTCTCTGTGCACAGAGCTGTGTGAGTAAACCTAGCCATGAATAAATTATGTGCTAAACAAGAATTTATTACCACTGAATAGGTATGTGAAGGGGGGGAAAAAAAGGTCACCTTCCTCCCAGCTTGGAGGAAACTTCGATTTATTAACTGTCCATTTCTTATCTCTGAAAGTCTTTTCATCTTGATGAGCTGGCAGCAGATCTTCAAAAGAGATTTTTGCATCTTCTGATAATTTGTTGTTGTTGTTGTTTGTTAATAAGCCAGAAAAAGTGGTTTCACAGAATCACAGAACGTTAGGGGCTGGAAGGGACCTCCAGAGATCATCCAGTCCAACCTCCATGCCAGAGCAGGACACCTATAGCAGGTCACACAGGAACTTGAATATCTCCAGAGAGATATCCCCACAACCCCCCTGGGCAGCCTGTTCCAGTGCTCTGTCACCCTCACAGGGAAATAATTCTTTGTCCTGTTTCCATGGAACTTTCTATGCCTCAACTTCCATCCATTGCTCCTTGTCCTGTTTTGGTGAAATGATTTTAGTTCCTTGGTGAAGTGCATCTTCAGTTTTGATGTATAAAGAACAAATGAGCTACTAGCACTGTTGGAAAGTAGCTCCATGGAGAAAGACCTTGGAGTGCTGGTGGACAGCAAGTTCTGCATGCGACAGCAATGTGCCCTTGTGGCCAAGAGAGCCAATGGGATCCTGGGGGGCAGCAAGAAAAGTGTGGCCAGCAGGGCTGGGGAGGTTCTGCTGCCCCTCTGCTCTGCCCTGCTGAGACCACAGCTGCAATCCTGTGTCCAGTTTGGGGCTCCTCAGTTCAAGAGAGACAGAGACCTGCTGGAGAGAGTCCAAGGGAGAGCCAGGAGGAGGATTTGGGGACTTGAGCATCTCCCCTGTGAGGAGAGACTGAGAGCCCTGGGGGTGTTTAGTCTGGAGAAGAGAAGATTGAGAGCGATCTGATCAATGTCTATCAATATGTGAGGGGTGGGTGTCAAGGGGAGGGGGCCAGGCTCTTTTGGGTGGTTCACAGTGATAAGCCAAGGAACAATGGGTTCAAACTGGAACAGAGAAGATTTCACCTCAGCATGAGGAGAAACTTCTTTAGAGTGAGGGTGACAGAGCCCTGGAGCAGGCTGCCCAGGGGGTTGTGGAGTCTCCTTCTCTGGAGCCTTTCCAACCCCACCTGGATGCATTCCTGTGCAGACTCCCCTAAGTGATGCTGCTCTGGCAGGGGGTTGGACCTGATGATCTCTGGAGGTCCCTCCCAACCTGTGATATACTGTGAGATTGAAGAGCTCAGTCTCTTTATGCTTGAAAAATTCTTCATGACCAAGAATTTAGCAAAAATAAGAATAGCTTCAAGTTCCTTTTCAAGGTTGGATTTGGTTTGATTTTGTTTTGCTATGTGGCTACAGAAAGACAATAAAATAATACTAATAATAATAAAAAAAACCTGTTTAATTTAGACCTAGCTTTGAAATGATGAATATTTTATTTTATCCTCCAGTTAACTGTTCTGTACTCCAAGGTGCTTCTCACACAAATGACCTAGGCAGTGATCTGCTTCCCTGAGCCTCTTAGACATCTGATAAAAACATGCATTAAATTGAATTACCTCATGAATATAAAGTGACTAGAAATGATTCTTCATAAAGACAGCCAAAGGGAAGGCAGACATTCTTGCCAACTCCAGTTCTGATCTGGAATGCAAGGAAACAAAGCTGTCTTGTGTCAGCACAGCCTTGAAAGTGCTGAAACATCAGGGAAATGTTTTCTCTACTTCTCCAGAGAAGGAGACTCCACAACCTCTCTGGGCAGCCTGCTCCAGGGCTCTGTCACCCTCACAGTGAAAAAGTTTTTCTTTCTGTTCTCATGGATCCTCCTCTGCTCCAGCTTGTCCCCATTGCCCCTTGTCCTATGGTTGGACATCACATAATGAGAGGCCTGAAGCACATCTCCTGCAAAGACAGGCTGAAAGAATTGGGGCTGTTCAGCCTGGAGAAAAGAAGGCTGCAGGGAGACCTTAGAGCAGCGTTTCACTATCTGAAAGGCACCTCCAGGGAGGCTGGGGAAGAAGGGCTTGCAGTGATAGGATGAAGGGCAATGGTTTGACCCTGGAGCAGGATAGATCTCAGTTGGACATTAGGAGGAATTTCTTTCCTATGAGAGTGGAGAAATACTGGAAGAGGTTGTCCAGGGATGTGCTTGGAGACATTCAGGATCAGACTTGATGCGTCTCTGGGCAGCCTGAGCCAGTTGGAGGTGTCCCTGCTGACTGCAGGGGGGATGAACAGGATGACATTTGAGAGTGCCTTCCACCCCAATGCAATCTGTGAGTCTGTGAATTCAAAGTGCCTGTGTTCCTAGATCCATTATGTCCCAGCTGGTTTGGGTTTGTTGGTACCTTACTGTGCTCATTTACCCTATTTCCCAGAATAATCATTTCCTCTGGTGGCCTTTGCAGGGACAATCTTTGAATTTGCACTTGATGAGTTCATAATGGGACCAGATTGCTTTATCATTACATTTTTTTCTTTTCCCTCTTGGATCCACATTT
Source organism: Indicator indicator (assembly GCF_027791375.1). NCBI lineage: Eukaryota > Metazoa > Chordata > Aves > Piciformes > Indicatoridae > Indicator > Indicator indicator. The sequence goes on from NC_072015.1 coordinate 2,451,962, forward strand.
AAAGAGTTCTGTGTGCAGTGTTGTTGTTAAACCCAGAAGCTTTTTATTGTATTTAAGCCACTCTTTTGAGGAGGCAAGAGAAGTAGTGATTCATAACATTGCATGGTGCTGTTCTCAACCAGAGCATGCATTTCATTTGTCTGCTGCTGGAAACTGCCTTCCATTAAGGCTTATTTTGATATTTATTAGATGGTGTGAAAGAACATCTCCTTCTGAGCCACATTCAATGATCAGAGAAGTACACTGTTTTTGTGGTTCTATGTCCCTGGTTGTGATTTTATGTCCCTGGTTGTGTTTTCATGTGCCTGGTTGTGTTTTCATGTCCCTGGCTGTGTTTTTATGTCCCTGGTTGTGATTTCCATGTCCCTGGCTGTGATTTTCATGTCCCTTGTTGTGTATTTATGTCCCTGGTTGTGATTTTCATGTCCCTGGCTGTGATTTTCATGTCCCTGGTTGTGTATTTATGTCCCTGGTTGTGATTTTCATGTCCCTGGCTGTGATTTTCATGTCCCTGGCTGTGTTTTTATGTCCCTGGTTGTGTATTTATGTCCCTGGTTGTGATTTTCATGTCCCTGGTTGTGTTTTCATGTTCCTAGTTGTGTATTTATGTCCCTGGTTGTGTTTTCATGTCCCTTGTTGTGTATTTATGTCCCTGGTTGTGATTTTCCTGTCCCTGGTTGTGTTTTCCTGTCCCTGGGTGTGATTTTCATGTCCCTGGTTGTATTTTCATGTCCCTGGTTGTGTTTTTATGTCCCTGGTTGTGTTTTCCTGTCCCTGGGTGTGATTTTCATGTCCCTGGTTGTATTTTCATGTCCCTGGTTGTGTTTTTATGTCCCTGGTTGTGTTTTCATGTCCCTGGCTGTGATTTTCATGTCCCTGGTTGTAATTTTCATGTCCCTTGTTGTGTATTTGTGTCCCTAGTTGTGATTTTCCTGTCCCTGGTTGTATTTTCCTGTCCCTGGGTGTGATTTTCATGTCCCTGGTTGTGATTTTCATGTCCCTGGCTGTGATTTTCATGTCCCTGGTTGTATTTTCATGTCCCTTGTTGTGTATTTATGTCCCTGGTTGTGATTTTCATGTCCCTGGTTGTGTTTTCATTATCCCCTGGTTGTATTTTTGAGTCCCTGCCTTCAGTCCATCACGACTGTTCTCTCCCAAAGAGGTAAGACTGACACACACCATGAAAAGAGAAGTTCTTACCAATAAACCTTTTGAGGTCTAATTAAAAAGGGATAGAGATTTCTCATGCCCTGATTTCTGGGAGTCATAATTCTGAGTCTAGAGAGCCAAAATGTGTGGCAGAACATGTCACAAACACTTTGAATGAGACACGTGGCAGAAGCAATAAGGACTCTCACGGAGTGCTGTGTCCAGCTCTGGAGTCCTCAACACAGGAAGGACATGGACCTGGTGGAGCAAGTCCAGAGGAGGGCCAGAAAAATGCTCAGGGGGTTGGAGCAGCTCTGCTCTGAGGACAGGCTGAGGGAGCTGGGGGTGTTCAGCCTGGAGAAGAGAAGGCTCTGGAGAGATCTAATAGCAGCCTGCCAGGACCTGAAGGGGGCTACAAGAAGGATGGAGACTATTTACAAAGGCCTGCAGTGATAGGATGAGGGGCAATGGCTTCAAACCAGAGCAGAGCAGATTGAGATTGGATGTTAGGAAGAAGTTCCTCACTATGAGGTTGATGAAACACTTGGAACAGGTTGCCCAGGGAGGTGGCTGAGGCCCCAATCCTAGAGATATTCAAGGTGAGGCTGGACAGGAACTTCATCAACAGCTTTAACTCACTTTTTTTTTTTTTTTTTTCCCCAGTTGTGCAAACTAACTCACTCTTTTTCAGCTTCCTCACATCATCACAGGATGTCAGGGGTTGGAAGGGCCCCAAAGAGATCATCAAGTGCAAACCCCCTTCCAGAGCAGGACCATGCAATCTAGCTCAGGTCACAGAGGAACACATCCAGACAGGGCTGGAAAGTCTCCAGAGAAGAAGACTCCACAACCTCCCTGGGCAGCCTGCTCCAGTGCTCTGTGACCCTTACAGTGCAGAAGTTCCCCCCTGTGTTGAGGTGGAACCTCCTATGCTGGAGCTTGCATCCATTGCTCCCTGTCCTCTCTCTAGCTGATACTCCCTGGTGGCTTTTGCTTAGCCTTGGCTGCATTTCTTTGTGGTGGCTAAGTACTAACAAGTTACTCTCTGCTCTTCTCTTTCTCTTTTCCCTTGTACAAGGTGGAGGAAGGGAGCAGGGAGAGGGAAGGTGTTGATAACCCCCTGGTTTTGTCCAGGGGGGTTCTTGTGTTGTTTATAAATTATAAATATATGCAAGTGTTGTATATTTTGTACCTATTCATTGCATTCCATATTTCTAGATTGTAGTTGGGCTTGTAAAGAGAGCTTCCTTTGCTTTCCAACTGAGTTGCTCTGGCAAATTTTATTTTGGGGGTAATTAAACCCACCCCAGATCCCCATTAGCAAGCCAATGAATTCTATAGACCTTAGCATTATTTTTCTTTGATATCAAATGGAAATCTTATTTTTCCTCTCAGTCTTTGCAGTCAGGGACTAAGCTAAAATTCCCCCTTCAAATGGGAAAACATTCCATCCATTATTTTTTTCTTTTTAACTAGTGGAATTAGGTAGCATTTTACTTTGATTCCCAAACCTGTTTTTTTTTTTTTTTTTACCCTTGTTGATTTATTTTCCCACACCTGAAACCAAAAACCACCAAAAGAGCTTTGCGTAGAGCCCTTCATAGAATAATTTTCCGCTGCTGTTAAAATTCCTGTGAAGCAGAGCTCAGCTGTCTGCTGGTTTCTGCTTCTCCTTTTGCCTGCTGCTCATTACATTTCCCAGTCATGCATTATTTCTCAAGTAATTGGATATCAGCAGGCCCAGCAATGGACCAAGTTAACCTGAAATTTGAGGAGAGCAGTCACTGCAAGTCCTAATCTCATACTGAAATAATTTGCATTTGGACACATCTTTCCATGCACTTGTCTATGTTTAGACTTATTTATTATTTTCTTCCCCCCCTGCAGTTGTTCTTTTGGTAGCTTAGTAATCAGTTCCCACAAGATTATTCATTCTCAGTGACAAAGAAGAATAAAATCAAATCTGTGATCCTTCAAGGTTTGACTTCTGTCTCAGACTGAATGCTGAATGTTCCTCTCTTGACTCAAAAACGAAAAATGTTGCGACCTTGATCTTTCGTTTTCTGACCTGCTGTCACCTGACTGAGGTCACTTCAGCAATATCCCTTAGGATTTATCACTTCAGAAATCAGAGTCATAGAATTGTCAGGGTTGGAAGGGAGCTCAAGGCTGAGCCAGTCCCAACCCCCCTGCCATGGGCAGGGACACCTCACACCACAGCAGGTTGCTCACAGCCACATCCAACCTGGCTGCAAAAACCACCAGGGATGAGGCTTCCACCACCTCCCTGGGCAACCTCTGCCAGTCTCTCACCACCCTCATGGGGAAGAATTTCTTCCTAACATCCAATCTGAATCTACCCATTTCTAGTTTTGTTCTATTTCAAACCCTTAGGATTTTTTTTAGAAACAAAGCCATGTTGCAGTTGTTTGTCCTTCTCCAAGAAGCTTTTGATGCCCTTCTCAATTCCAGCCAATTTTACAGAGGATGAAAGGTCCCAGAGATAATTAACATCCAGCAAGTTTCATGAGATCAGCTATTCCCAGTTTTATGTGGTCAGCTGTAAAGGCAACCAGCATGCACAGGAGGCCACACAGCCTGCACAGGAGGCCACACAGCCTGCACACCCCCACAGCATGCATATGCTGCCACTGCTCCACCTAGGAAGCTACTGGAGAGGAGCTGAAAGATCTGTGAGAGTGTGAGTGCACAGAAAGAAAGAGAAATGTGACTGCAAGGCAACTGAGAGCATGGAGAATGGTGAAATGGGGATGATGAAATTGAGAGGAGCCCTGCAGAGAAGGTCTCAGAGGTACTGCTGGATGAGAAGCAAGACATGAGCCAAAAATGCACATCTGCAGCCCTGCAGAGAAGGTCTCAGAGGTACTGCTGGATGAGAAGCAAGACATGAGCCAAAAATGCACATCTGCAGCTCAACAGGCAAATCACCTCCTGGGCTGTGTCAAAAGCAGAAGATGGAGAGAGGAGATTCTGCCACTCTGCTCTGCTCTGGTGGGACCTCACCTGCAGTGCTGTGTCCAGCTCTGGGGCCTCCAGTATGAGAGAGAGCTGGAATGGGTTCAGAAGAGGGCCACAAAAGGTGAGCAGATGGGGAACCACTCCTATGAAGACAGGCTGAGAGAGTTGGGGCTGTTCAGCCTGGAGAAACAAAGGTTCCAGGGAGACCTTAGAGCTCCATTTCAGTATTTGAAAGGCACCTACAGGAAGGCTGGGGAGGGACTCTTTAGAAGGGTTTGGAATGAGGGGATTGAAGCTGGAGCAGGGTAGATTTAGTTTGGACATAAAGAGGAAGTTCTGCATAATCTGAATGGTGAAATACTGGAACAGGATGCCCAGGGATGTGGTTGAAGCTCCATCCCTGGAGACATTCAAAATCAGCCTCGATGTGTCCATGGGCAGCCTTGATCTAGTTGGAGGTGTCCCTGCTGATTGCAGGGGAGTTAGAAAAGATGACCTTTGAGGGCCCCTTCCACCCCAATGCAGTCTGTGAACCTGTGAATGGAGACACAATACTACAGAACTGGAATTATGTTCTGAGCATCCTTTATGTGGCAAATCTAGATTCCCTTTGTGTACAAGGAATATCCTGAGGCAGAAAAGTAACTGATTGGTTAGGGCTTGGATTTCTTAAATGTTTGTGGTTTGGTTTTAATCTTATTTTCTAAAAATACTAGGAATTAGCTGCAGTATTTTTATCTTACCAGAGTCCCCCCAAAAATATCTGTGAACTATTTCCCTGACTGCATCTTTGCTGTAAGAGGAATAACTTTGAGTCCTTCACATCTTTCTTCACAGCTGAAGCTGGCAAACTCTTTAGCCCTTTTTATTCCTGCAAATTATATGCAAGCAGCTCAGACTGTTATTTCGCAATTGTTAACAGACACAGACCTCTAGGAGGCTGGAAGTTGTTTGATGTGATTACTTTGAAGATGCCTTCAACTACCCAAAGTTCATTAGTGACAGGCTGTGACAGACTTCCACCACCTCACATGGTCTCCACTGCTCACTGAATGAATGACTCAAGCTAGAAAAGAACACTTGAAGCTCAGGTACCATATCAAAATTCAAATGCATTATTTTACCAAGGACTTGACAGCTTTGGGGCTGTCAAAAGTCTTATTTTCATTCATTTGTCTTGACAAAACCACACAAGAACTCTGCAGACCACTTGTAACTAACACCCTCGACCTCCACATCTTCTGCTTGTGAAATCAGGAAAATGTTATTAGCCTGCAGGAAAGATTCTGGTTTACAGAAAAAAAAATGCAAATAGATGAAGAAAATCACAGGCTCACAGGATGTTAGGGGTTGGAAGGGACCTCTGGAGATCTTCCAGTCCAACCTTCCTGCCAGAGCAGGATCACAGAATCTAGAGCAGGTTGCACAGGAATGCATCCAGATGGGTGTTGGAATTCTTCAGAGAAGGAGACTCCACAACCTCTCTGGGCAGCCTGTTCCAGTGCTCTGTCACCCTCACAGGGAAGAAGTTCCTCCTCATGTTGAGGTGGAACCTCCTGTGCTGTAGTTTATATCCATTACTCCTTGTCCTATCCCAGGGTGCAACTGAGCAGATCCTGTCCCTGTCCCTTCCTGACTCTCAGACCTCAGATATTTATAGACATTTATTAAACCCCCTCTCAGTTTCCTCCTCTGCAGACTAAAAATAAGATCTCTCAGCCTCTCCTCATCAGGCAGTGCTCCAGCCCCTTAGTCATCCTTGCAGCCCTCTATAGGACTCTCTCCAGCAGATCCCTGTTCCACTTGAGCCCAGAACTGGATGCAGTATTCCAGGTGAGGCCTCACTAGGGCAGTACAGAGGGGGAGGAGAACCTCCCTGGATCTGCTGGACACACTCCTCTCAATGCCCCCCAGGACCCCTTCTTGGCCCCCAGGGCACATTGCTGTCCCATGCAGAACTTGTTGCCCACCAGCACTCCCAGGTCCTTTTCCACTGCTGCTCTCCAGAAGATCCCCTCCTAACCTGTCTCTGGAGTCAACATTTGAACTCTCTTTTGCTTTAGTTTTGGACTTGACTTTTCAAAGTTTAGTGAAGTCTAGCAGAACCACCTGAAAACAAACAAACAAACAAATAAACAAATAAATAAATAGGTTGGGCTAGAGGTTAGACTCTGCCCAACTGCCAAGAGCTTTGATTGTGTGGTAGTTTCAGGTTACGCCTGGAAAACATCCACAGCTCTGGAACAGAAGACCACCACAGATTGCCTGGTAGTTTATTGAGCCAAGGCCACAACTCCAAACTGCAAAACAACTCCAAACTGCTCAACTCTTTATGTGAGAGAGAAGGAACAAGACCAGAGAGCCATGAAGCATGGGAAGATTCTGTGGCTTTAGGATGCCAAAGTGAAAGCAATCACAAAATACATGAAATGAGATGAGATGGTTGTAAAATTTGTGGAGCCTAGTGGTCCTTAAAAAAAAAAAAATCCCTGGGTTTTCTCTAGCGTTTATCTACAACAGAGGCTCCTGAACCCTTTCTTACTGTTCTTTTTTGACTTTCTCCCTAGGCACCACAATTCCAGCAAGTGAAATCCCCTCCAGCAAAATTCCTTTGCCTTCTCATCACTCTCCTTTCCTTGATCTCTGGTGGCTCTTGAATCTGTTATGAAACAAGCTTATGTCAATTCACACTCTTTCATCTTCTTCTTTTTTTTTTTTTTCCTTTTTTTTCCCATTTTTTCCCTTTTTTTTCAATGAAATTCACTTGTTTTGTTAGTGGCAGCATCAAAATGCCTGTTGCAGTTTATTGAAATCTGGCATTATGAATATTTATTTTAGATAGAATCTTTTCAATGTTGTTGTTTGTTTTGGGGTTTTTTTTGTGTTTTTTTTTTTTTTTTTTTTGACAGGTAAACTGCTTCCTAGTAAAGTGGGGAAGTGGGAGGGTGAAGGAGGAAAAATGAAAAGGAGAAAGATTTTTATATTTGATATTTATATCTGTGTCCAGCAGGAGCAGGGAGGGGATTGTTCCCTGGGACTCAGCTCCAGGGAGGCCACACCTGGAGTATTGTGTCCAGTTTTGGGCACCTCAATACAAGAGAGATGTGGAGGTGCTGGAGCCAGGGCAGAGGAGGGCAAGGAAGCTGGGAAGGGCCTGGAGAAGAACTCTGATGGAGAGAGATTGAGGGAGCTGGGGATGGTTGGACTGGAAAAGAGGAAGCTGAGGGGAGACCTCATTGCTCTCTACAACTACATGAAAAGACATTTTAGAGAAGTTGGTAGTGGTCTCTTCTCACAGGTCATTAGTGATAGAACAAGAGGGAATGGCCTCAAGCTCTGAATGGGTAGGTTTAGACTGGACAGTAGGAAGAATTTTTTCCCATCAAGAGTGGTCAGGGATTGGAATGTGCTGCCCAGGGAGGTGGTGGAGTCCCCAAACCTGGCTGTGGTTCAAGGTGGTTTGGATGTGGTGCTTGGGGTGAACTTTGCAGAGTAGGGTTCTGGGTTGGACTTGGTGATCCTGAGGCTCTTTTCCAACCTGAATATTTCTGTGATGCAGAGCTGTGGTCCTGTAGAACTTTAAAATGCAATGTTAAAAGGATTGTAGGCTGCAGCTGAACTTTCTGGGGGTTAGCCCTAGAAAAAAATACTTACTAAACCTCTAAAACATAATTGAAACTGGGTGTAAATGCTCCAGATGTTCTATATTTGCATTTATTGATGACAGTGCCTTCTTTATTTTTGCCAACATCTTGGAATTAACTTTGTTTGTTTGTTTAATGATGATCATGACCTTTCCTCTGCTATTTCAGCCTGCAGGCTATAGCCAAAGTATAGTTCTGCAGTTGCCAAGTATGGCTCTCAAAATATCAGAAAGATATTCAAATTACTGGAAAATATTACTATTTTATTTTCCCTGTTGAAAAATCTATCTCCTTTCATCCACTCAAGGATCTTGGCCTGCTTTTCCCAAATACCTGTGTCCAGTTGCTATTTAAAATTCATTCTGGCCAAACTGAATCTCTTGATCTTCTGTTTCAAAACTTTTCCCTGATTAATTTCCCATCTCAGGCAGCCACATCACTGTTCTCCAAATTGCTTCACTGATGTCAGGCTTGAGCTCATGCTGTCTCTGGGGGGATGCTCTCACTGGGTTCCTCTCAAACCTTGTCAGTCCAACTGTGCACACAGTCAGAACATTTGTGCAAGGTTTCATTATTGCCTACACAAACTATGCAAGCATCTGTCTCTAGCCTTGATTACTGCTGCCTTGCTTCTCTGAAGTCATTGCATGACATTTGCTGCTACAGTCATCCTGAAGTCATTTACTGGGCATTGTATTAACCCTACTTGTTCTCCTTCAGCATTTTGAATCTTTACTTCTTCCCTGTTTTCCTCCTGTGCCTTTCCAATAATTCAGTCCAAGAGGCACTATAAAATCTAATCAGACCTAGCTGTGGCTTTCTTAATTCCTCTCTTCAAGTCACTTTCGCTAAGGGTTATGTTCAAGTTGAAAAACCTTTCAAGTACCCTTTTCCACTTCAGTGAACAGGTATTATCTCCTATCTAAGTCTTTTCCTCTGCTTAGGTTTTTTGTGTGTGTGTTGTGTTTTGTTTTGTTTTGTTTTTCTTTGGCTTTGTTTTGCTTTGCTTTGGTTTGGTTTGGTTTGGTTTGGTTTGGTTTTGCTTTGCTTTGCTTTGCTTTTGTTTTGTTTTGCTTTGTTTTGCTTTGCTTTGCTCTGTTTTGCTTTTTTTTTGGTTTGCTTTGCTTTATTTTGCTTTGTTTTGCTTCTCTTTGTTTTGCTTTGCTTTGCTTTGTTTTGTTTTGTTTTATTTTGTTTTGCTTTGTTTTGTTTTGTGTTTGGTTTCTTTTGGTTTTGTGTGTGTGTGTGTGTGTTCTCAAAACGACAATGAAAACATCAAAGTCATAGAATCTTAGAATCATAGAATCATGGAATCATAGGATCATGGAATCATAGAATGGTCTGGGTTGGAAGACACCTCCAAAGCTCATCCAGTCCAACTCCCTCTGCAGTCAGCAGGGACATCCTCAACTAGATCAGGTTGCCCAGAACCCTCTCAAGCCTCACTTTGAATATCTCCAGGGATGAGGCCCCAACCACCTCCCTGGGCAACCTCTTCCAGTGTTCCACTATGCTTGTGGTAAAGAATTTGTTCCTCACATCCAATCTCAATCTGCTCTTCTCTAATTTGAAGCCATTGCCCCTCACCCTATCACTTCAGACCTTTGCTTCATCCTACTTGTAGGTCCCCTTCAGGTACTGGCAGGCTGCTATCAGGTCTCCCTAGAGCCTCCTCTTCTCCAGGTTGAACAATCCCAGCTCCCTCAGTCTGTGCTCCAATCCTCTGATCATTTTTATGCCCTGCTCCATCAAGTCCATGTCCTCCCTATACTGAGGGCTCCAGACCTGGACCCAGTGCTCAGGATTTGGACCCAGTGCTCCAGACCTGGACACATGACTCCAGGTGAGGTCTCACCAGAGCAGTGCAAATAAAACACTGCCTCTGGAAAGTTTTTTGTTGTTTTTGTTTTGTTTTGTTTTGTTTTAATTCATATTCATAAAAATGTTACGACTTCTAACATAGGATCCTCACTCTAATTATAATTCATTGTAATTACACTGAAATTATTATGTAGAGATATACTGTGATGAGACCCCAACCTCCCCCCCAAGTCAGCCAAACCTTTGGACTTTGCCAGACCTTTTCTGTGTTGATGGTTCTTCAAAAGTTTAAAGTTTTAAAAAATGTAAATATATTTTTATTTTCCCCCAGAACTTTTAAACAAAGAAACCTGCAAGAATAGAAATTACAAGAATTCATAGAATTCATAAAATATTCTCCCACTGTGGCCTACTTCCAAGTTTTGGTTTTGTTTTGTTTTGTTTTGTTTTTAAATCAGGTCAGTGGCTTTGAGTTGGAGCAAGCTCTACCAGGTCCCTTTTAACCTCTGCAGAGTTTTTCTTTCTTCTCATCTCTATGGCTGCCTGAGAGCTGGGACTCAGTAGTACTCACTGATAGACAAGATATGCAGTGACAGGTGCCCCAAGACGCTTTGTTCCCTGATGCCTTTCCCAGATCTACTGCAGTGGATTCCTTTGCTGTGTCTCATGCTTGGCTGCTCCCAGAGAGGGGGGGAATCACTCCCTTCTGCAAGAGTTCTCCATCCTGCACTGACATCTCTTCAAAGGAACATGGAGATTGTGTACACAAACATCATAGAGTCCTAGAGTCACAGAATGGTAGGGGTTAGAAGGGATCATTGAGTCCAACTCCCATGCCAAAGAGGGATCATGTAGGACAGGTTACATAGCAACACCTCCAGAAGGGTCTTCAAAGTCTCCAGAGGAGATTCCACAACCTCTCTGGGCAGCCTGGTCCAGTGCTCTGGCACCCTTACAGTAAAGCAGTTTTTCCTCATGTTAAGGTGGAATTTCCTGTGTTCCAGTTAGTGTCTGTTGACCCTCATTGTATTACAGGGCAACACTTAAAGAAAGACTGGGCCCTAGATAGGTACATAATCATAGAATCATTGAATTGTTAGGGCTGGAAGGGACCTCAAGGATCATCCAGTTCCAACCCCCCTGCCATGGGCAGGGACACCTCACACCACAGCAGGTTGCTCACAGCCACCTCCAGCCTGGCTACAAAAACCTCCAGGGATGAGGCTTCCACCACCTCCCTGGGCAACCTGTGCCAGTGTCTCATCACCCTCATGAGGAGGAACTTCTTCCTAATGTCTAATCTGAATCCATTTCCCTCCTCCATCTTGCATCCATTCCCCCTGGTCCTATCCCTGCCTGACACCCTAAAAAGTCCCTTCCCAGCTTTCCTGTGGCCCCCTTTAGATACTGGAAGGCCACAAGAAGGTCTTCTTGCAGCCTTCTCCTCTCCAGACTGAATTAACCCCAACTCCCTCAATCTGTCTCCTAATGGTGTGCTGTGAACCCAATCTTAAAATCCTGTTCCCATCATGTGTAATTCCAATTGGAATAAAAATTAAGACTAATAAAATGGAATGGCTTTGAGAATCCTTAAAGGAATATGAATGTTTTCCTATCTAGGTCAGTAACTCAAACCTGCCAAACTTGATGGAGAACTGTAATTTCATCAAAATCTTTGCTGGAAGTTGCTTTGTTGAGAGCCTGATTCAAGTTAATCATGGGCAAGAGTCCACAGGGCAAACCTGTTCCAGACAATTGCCACTGCTCAGCACTCCTTTTGACAAAGCCTTTATCAGGGTAGACGTCAAAAGTGGCTGGAAATGTAAGAGCAGGACATTTCTTTCTTTTGGCTAGCCCATCCAGCCTAATACCCAATTAGGTTTAGTGCTCATTTAAGAGCAATTTTGCCTCAGTGGGAGGCTTTAGTCTTCGGTGCTGTCAAATCAGGTATGCAAGCAGTAAATTAGCAGAGAGACTCCACAAAATGAAGATTGCCTTTATCCCTCCACTCAATTAACAGTTATGCACTCCTAGGTTGTCCAAGGAATTTTGAGGCTGCATTAAAGTGGTGTTGCTTCAGCCAGCTGAGGGAATGGGAGGGTGTTGGTTTCTTTGACCTAGTATCAAGTGATAAAATGAGAGGAAGTGGCCAGAAAGTGAGCCAGGGGAGGTTTAGGTTGGATATTAGGAAACATTTCTTTACTGAGTCATAGAATCATAGAATCAGTCAGGGTTGGAAGCGACCACAAGGCTCAGCCAGTTCCAACCCCCCTGCCATGCCCAGGGACACCTCACACTACAGCAGGCTGGCCAGAGCCTCATCCAGCCTGGCTGCAAACACCTCCAGGGATGGGGCCTCAACCACCTCCCTGCACAACCCATTCCAGGCTCTCACCACTCTCGTGGGGAAGAACTTCCTCCTCACATCCAGCCTGAATCTCCCCACTTCCAGCTTTATTCCATTCCCTCCAGTCCTGTCACTACCTGAGATCCTAATGCTTGGTCAGGATTTGGAACAGGCTGGCGAGAGAGGTGGTGGAGTCACCATCCCTCAAAAAACATGTAGAGAGAATCACAGAAACGTTCAGGCTGGAAAAGAGCCTCTGGATCACCAAGTCCAACCCAGAACTGTACTCTGTCATGTTCACCCCTAAACCAGAGCCCCAAGCACCACATCCAAACTACCTTGAAACGCAGCCAGGGTTGGTAAGTCAACAACCTCCCTGGACAGCATATTCCAATCCCTGACCACTCTTGCTGGGAAAAAATTGTTCCTATTGTCCAGTCTAAACCTACCCAGTCACAACTTGAGGCCATTCCCTTCTGTATCTAAAGGGGGCATACAAAAAAGCTGGAAAGGGACATTTTAGGGTGTCAGGTAGTGGTAGGACTGGGAGCAACGGAATAAAACTAGAAATGGGTGATTCATATTGGATGTTAGGAAGAAATTCCTCCTCATGAGGGTGGTGAGAAACTGGCACATGTTGCCCAGGGAGGTGGTGGAAGCCTCATCCCTGGAGGTTTTTGCAGCCAGGCTGGAGGTGGCTGTGAGCAACCTGCTGTGGTATGAGGTGTCCCTGCCCATGGCAGGGGGGTTGGAACTGGATGAGCCTTGAGGTCCCTTCCAACCCTGACAATTCCATGATTCTATAATTAGGCTGCAAGCAACCTCCTTAGAATAAAGAAAGCTAAATAAATAAATAGTCACCCAGTCTGTGCAAAAAGATGTAAGAAAGGACACCAGAGAAGCCCTTAACATATTTGTTTTATTCATGTAACCATCACCACAGCTTTTAGTCATGGTTAATGCATGCCACTGATGCATAACTTTTAAAAGTATTTTTTATTTATTTATTTAAAGAAGCTAAGTAGGGGGTAAGAAAAGCCTCTCAATTCAGGAAAGAAAGAGAAAGTGGGAAAAAAAAAATGTGGTCACTGATGGCAGAAAAATGAGGCCAATGTTCTGATGTGTTACAGAGCTCTACAGCACTAGGGAAAAATACTAAGATGCCTTCATTGTGGGTTTTGGTTGTTTTAAATACTGCTGATTAGGTAGAGGGAATATGCCTGTGAATATTTTCTTGCAGCTCAAAGGAAATTGAAGAAATGAGTCTTAAAATGTATTAGTGTTGTATGAAGAGAGTATTGGATTTTGGGTTTTTTCTGTTGGTTTTCTGTTTGTTTGGTTTTGTGGTTTCTTTTCTTTTTTCTTTTCTTTTCTTTTCTTTTCTTTTCTTTTCTTTTCTTTTCTTTTCTTTTCTTTTCTTTTCTTTTCTTTTCTTTTCTTTTCTTTTCTTTTCTTTTCTTTTCTTTTCTTTTCTTTTCTTTTCTTTTCTTTTTTCTTTTCTTTTCTTTTCTTTTCTTTTCTTTTCTTTTCTTTTCTTTCCTTCTCTTTTCTTTCCTTTCCTCTTTTCTTTTCTTTTTTCTTTTCTTTTATTTTTTCTTTTGTTTACTATTCTTTCCTTTCCTTCTCTTTTATTTGCTTTACTATTTTCTTTTTTTTTTCTTTTATTTTCTTTTCTTTTCTTTTTTCTTTTCTTTCCTCTTCTTTCCTTTCCTTTCCTTCTCTTTTCTTTCCTTTCCTCTTCTTTCCTTTCCTTTCCTTCTCTTTTCTTTCCTTTTCTTTTCTTTTCTTTTCTTTTCTTTTCTTTTCTTTTCTTTTCTTTTCTTTTCTTTTCTTTTCTTTTCCTTTCCTTTCCTTTCCTTTCCTTTCCTTTCCTTTCCTTTCCTTTCCTTTCCTTTCCTTTCCTTTCCTTTCCTTTCCTTTCCTTTCCTTTCCTTTCCTTTCCTTTCCTTTCCTTTCCTTTCCTTTCCTTTCCTTTCCTTTCCTTTCCTTTCCTTTCCTTTCCTTTCCTTTCCTTTCCTTTCCTTTCCTTTCCTTTCCTTTCCTTTCCTTTCCTTTCCTTTCCTTTCCTTTCCTTTCCTTTCCTTTCCTTTCCTTTCCTTTCCTTTCCTTTCCTTTCCTTTCCTTTCCTTTCCTTTCCTTTCCTTTCCTTTCCTTTCCTTTCCTCTTCTCTTCTCTTCTCTTCTCTTCTCTTCTCTTCTCTTCTCTTCTCTTCTCTTCTCTTCTCTTCTCTTCTCTTCTCTTCTCTTCTCTTCTCTTCTCTTCTCTTCTCTTCTCTTCTCTTCTCTTCTCTTCTCTTCTCTTCTCTTCTCTCTTCTCTTTTATTTTTCTTTTTATTCCAATTTCCCCTTGCATTTCTTGCAGAAGACTCCATCTCCCTGCATATTGTGCCTCCTTTTGCAATCTTTTGAGTTGTTTCCTCCTTCATCTTCTCCTTCCATGACTTATAGAACTACAGGCATCTTGACCTCACAGGATGTAGCTTTTTATTTTGGTTTTTTTTCTTTGTGTTTTGTTGTTGTTGTTATTATTTGTTTGGTTGGGTTTTTTTATTTTTATTTTTTATTAACTTTACAAATGAAAGGATTGATTTATTAATACAGTCCACGGTGCAAACCCAAAGTGTTAAGCCTTGTTATACTTCAAATGAAAAGTCTACACTAAATTCAAACCATTTCCTCCCCAACCAGTTTTAGAGTGAAATGGAACTGCCAGTTCCTAATTTACAGACTTACAGAATCACTCTGGTTGGAAAATACCTCTAAGATCATCAAGACCAATCATTCTCTAACTCTACCAGGGCCACTACTACACCATATCCTTGAGCACTACATCTAGATGGCTCTTATAGCCACCCAGGGATGGTGATTCAACCACTTCCCTTGACAGCCTGTTCCAGTCTTTGAGAACTCTTTCAGTACAAAGTATTTCCTAATGTCCAACCTCAATGTCCCTTGGTCTAAATTGAGATCATTTCCTCTTATCCCTAGCAGTTGTGACTTGTGAGAAGAGACCAAGACCCACCTCACCTAAACCTCCTTTCAGGTAGTTGTAGAGGGAGATATGTTCTCCCTCCAGCCTCCTTTTCTCAAGACTAAACAACACCAGTTGCCTTGGTCATTCACAGAATCACCCAGCTTGCAAAAGACCTCAGAGATCATCAAGTCCAACCTATCACCTAAACCCTAACACCTCCTGACATGGCTTCAAGTGCCACAGCCAAGCATTTTATTGAACACCTCCAGGGATGGTGACTCCACCACCTGCCTGAGCAGCACATCCCAATGGCAAATCTCTCTCTCTGTGAAGAACTTCCTCCTCACCTCCAGCCTAAGCTTCTCCTGGCACAGCTTGAGACTGTGTTCTCTCCTCCTGGTGCTGGTTGCCTGGGAGAAGAGCCCAACCCCCACCTGGCTACAACCTCCCTTCAGGTAGTTGTAGAGAGCAATGAGGTCAGCCCTGAGCCTCCTCTTCTCCAGGCTAAACACCCCCAGCTCCCTCAGCCTCTCCTCAAGCACAGGGCTTGTGCTTGAGATCACTCCTTACAAGACTTATTCTTCAGACCCTTCATCAGCTTTGCTGCCCTTCTCTGCACCAAATCCAGCACCTCAGTGTCTCTTCTATACAGCCTGCACAAAACTGAACCCAGTACTTAAGATATGGCTTCACCAGTGCCAAGTGCAGTGGGATAATCACATCTCTAGTCCTGCTGGCCACACTATTCCTGATCCAGGCCATGATGCTCTTAGCCTTCTTGGCCAGTTGGGCACACTGCTGGCTCATGGTCAGCTGACTGTCAACCAGCACCCCCAGGTTCTTTTCTGCTGGGCGGTTTTCCAACCATTCTGCCTGAAGTCTGTCAAGTTCATGGGGTGGTTTTAACCCAGGTGCAGGACTTAGGATTTGGCCTCATTGAATCTCATACAACTGGCCAAAGTCCATCAATCCAGCCTGTCCAGGTCCTTCTGAAGAACCTTCCTGCCCTCCAGCAGTTAATCACTCCCACCTAACTTGGTGTTGTCTGCAAACTTACTGAAGGTGCTCCCAATCTCATCCTCAAGATCCTTGATGAGGCATCAAATGGGAGTGTCCCCAGCACTAGCCCTGGGGACTACCCTTTGTGTCCAGCAGTTTAATACTGACCCTCAGCCTTTCTTGAGAATAAATACTATGGCTTAGATTCTGGCTAGCAGCTTTTATGCTTGAAACCAATGCAAGGAGTGAGGCTTCTTCTTCTTTGGTCCACACTGTCTTCTTCTGTGACACCCTCTGGCATTTCTGAAGCTGACTTGGAGAGAGCCCCTCCTGCAAGCTACTCTTTCAGCATAAAACTGGAGAAGCAGAAAATAACATCTCCCCTGTGTTAAATGCTAGAGCTACTTTTGGTACTGATGCTCTGTGATTGATGCAGCATTCCAAATACCTTCAGGGGAGAGAGGGATTTGAGGATTCGTGCTGCAGTCTCCTTGGCTTTGCCTCAGCTCCCTCCAGGAACTTCTTGCTCTTTGCAAGCAGGCAACCCTTGAAGAGTAAATCTCAGCATCACACTGGGGGGTTCATGTCCTCACTGTGCACCTGATAGCTTACCTGCATGCTGACTCTGCTGCCAATGAACTTTATCCTATCACAGAAGTGAGGTTTGCCTCTGGCTGTTTCCTATTCCTTTGACAGAAAATGCATGAGCTTGTGTCCCCGAGCAGTAATGATTTTCAAATACTGCTCTTCAGCCCACATCCATGGAGTTAAAACTCCTGTACACAGTATTTGGAAGTACCTGGAGACATATGGGTCTACACCAGTTATTGAAATCAAATGAATAATTGCTGTCCTTGTGGGAGAGGATTCACTGAGTAGAAGCCATTTCGAATGGGCACAGGAACTGATTGCATACACAGAGGGGAGAAGACCCAGATCAAATTTAACAGGATATAGGCACTCAGTGGTGGCCTTTTGATACACAAAATGATTGAGGATTAAGATGAGTTACAGAATCACAGAATCATAGAATGGACTGGGTTGGAAGGGACCTCCAAAGGGCATCTAGTCCAACCCCCTCTGCACTCAGCAGGGACATCCTCAACTAGATCAGGTTGCCCAGAGCCCTGTCCAGCTTCACCTTGAATATCTCCAGGGATGGAGAGATCTGTGGTCTGTGCATGACTTAAATAACAGCAGAAGATTGTCAGCAAGTTATGTGTTCATGCAGTTCACAGAGTCACAGATTTACAGATTCACAGATGGCATTGAGTTGGAAGAGATCCTCAAAGGTCATCTTGTCCAAGCTCCCTTCACTGAGCAGGGACACCTCCAACTAGATCAGGCTGCCCAGTGCCACATTGAGTCTGATCTCAAATGTCTCCAGGGATGAGGCCTCAACCACATGCCTGGGCAAACCATTTCAGTATTTTACCACTCTCATAGTTTTTTTTTTTCTCTTTCTTGAAGCATTTATTAACCATTACCAGCATCAGATAGGAGATTATGGCTTTGGCAAATTGCAGGACACATTTTGTTGTTGTTGTTCAGTCTCCCTAGGTTGTATTATTAAAAGTAAATGTGAGAATCAGTGATAGATCTATCAACTACGGTGGGAAAAAAAAGAAAGAATTCAGGGGAAGGAATGTTAATGACCTGTTTTGATGCTTTGGAACTACAGACTTTCAACTACAGCCATTCAACTTCCCTTTCTTCCTTTCCCTGGTGGCTTCTGGCATTCTCAACACAGGGATATCCATCTGGCTCTGCACTCTTCTCTGTGGTACAATTAGTGTTGTTTTTGCATGCACACCTTCTTTGTCTCAAAATCACCAGGGAGAAAGAATGCTGGAGCTGTTCTTCCTCTGTTATTTAATACAATAGTCTTCTTCTCAGACTTTATTCTGCCAGCAATTATTTTCACTACACATCATTAGCTTCCAATTAGCTTCAGTGCCCACTCTGCAAAACGTGACGTTGCCGTTCATCGTGGCAAACCCTGATGAATCCCAAGAAGCATGCTGTTGTGCAAAGGCCTTCCTGCAGTATGAAGCAACCAGCAAGATTCACAGAGTCTCATTTCACATTCAAGACCTTTTCCTCTTGCCTGTGTGTTTGTACCACTGGTGGACTGGTTCGTGAGGCA
The DNA here is from genome assembly GCF_027791375.1 of Indicator indicator. Lineage (NCBI taxonomy): Eukaryota > Metazoa > Chordata > Aves > Piciformes > Indicatoridae > Indicator > Indicator indicator. Next base: position 2,470,020 of record NC_072015.1, read on the forward strand.
GGTATAGATCTGAGCTCAGGAGCAGTGAAACAGGCCCCTGAGAACCATGACTTGGAGCAGTACTGCACTGTAATATTGGCCAGTGGGATGTTTCTTTTTTGTTCAGCCTGCTGCTGGAACAAAAGTATTACAAACCTGGCTGTACCTGAAATCATAACTGGACTGCATCGTCGCTGCAGAGCAGGAGAAAGAATAAAATGCTCCCCTTCACCTTTTTACTTTCCTCTTCTCTGCCAGCCATGATCAGACCAAGGCTCAGAATTCATGGCAGAGGAGGAGCAACAAGGTGTGTGTTTTCTTCCTCATGTGTGTTCTCAGTGGATGTTTCTTCTTTACAAGTCTGAGCAGGGAATGGCTCTTGCACAGCAGGGCATCATCTGCTGATCCAGTGCATAGATGATAGGACAAGAGGAAATGGCCTGAAATTGCACTGGGGAAGCTTTAGCTTGGATATTAGGAAACATTTATTGACTGCAAGAGTGGTCATGCATTGGAACAGGCTGCCCAGGGACGTGGTGGAGTCACTGACCCTACAGGTGTCAGAGAAATGTGTGGCCATGGCACTTGGGGATGTGTTTTAATGGCCGTGGTGGTGAGATCTTTTCCAACCCAAATAACTCTGTGTATGATGCAGTGTACCTGCTTCTTCAACCTAAACTGAAATTCCTGTAGGTTTAGTGCTTTTGAGGTAGTATAATGTTGCATTTTCCCCTTGTGGTTTCAAAATCCAGACTCTGCCTCCTGTTTGTTGTTACTTTGCTGCTTATCAATTAGAAATGGTCTGTTTTCTTAATGGTAGGAATATTGAATCATTATTTTTTCCTCTACTTGTTTGCACATCTGGGTAATCACCATAGCAACTGATGTGTGCCAGGTGTCTGCTCCAGAAAGGACTCTGTCCTCCCAGACTCTCTAGCCAAGTTCATTACATGAATTGCCAAGGAGATATAAAATCAAACCTGGGACTGAATAAAAGATGAGAAAAGTATACTCCTTGCTGCAAACATTGTAAAGAATTTCTCTGTGATATAAAGTAGATATACAAATCATTTTACGTAGATCTATAAACCATTTAAGTGCTTGAGTTGTAAATTAATATGCAGAATAATAAAACTGAAAAATTGTAAGTCAGAAGAGGACAAAATCTGGGCAAAGTTCTGCTGATCTTACTTGCCTAGGATGTCTTTCTCACTGCAGTGAAACAACTAAACATATTTATTTGCCTTTTCATGACAGATTCATGTCAGGGTTGGAAGGGACCTCAAAGGACATCCAGTTCCAACCCCCCTGCCATGGGCAGGGACACCTCAAACCACATCAGGTTGCTCAGAGCCACATCCAGCCTGGCTGCAAAAACCTTCCAGGGATGAGGCTTCCACCACCTCTCTGGGCAACCTGTTCCAGTCTTTCACCACCCTCATGGGAAAGAACTCTTTCCTAATATCCAATCGGAATCTACCCGCTTATATTTTTGCTCCATTCCTCCTGGTCCTATCCCTACCTGACATCCTAAAGAGTCCCTCCCCAGATTTCTTGTAGCCCCCTGCAGATACTGGAAGGCCACAATAAGGTCTCCTTGGAGCCTTCTCTTCTCCAAACTGAACATGTCCTGCACATGGGCAGGAAGAATAAACTGCAGCAGGACAGGTTGGGAGGGGATCTGCTGGAGAGCAGCCCCAAGGAGAAGGAGCTGGGAGTGCTGGTGGGCAACAAGTTCTGCATGGCACAGCAATGTGCCCTGGGGGCCAAGGAGGCCAAGGGGGTCCTGGGAGGCATTCAGAGGAGTGTGGCCAGCAGAGGCAGGGAGGTTCTCCTCCCCCTCTGCTCTGCCCTAGTGAGATCTCACCTGGAGTATTGCATCCAGTTCTGGGCTCCCCAGTTCAGGAGGGACAGGGATGTGCTGGAGAGAGTTCAGGGGAGGGCTATGATACATTAATGTTCACAGTTAGCTTGCTGCCTAGAGGGGGAAGAGAGATGAATGAATCATTTGATTGTGTTTTTTTTGGTTCCTTGCAGTGAGATAGCATTCTCTACACTTCAGCAAGTCCCATTTGTTCCTTCCTCATTGCACTTCCTGGTGTCCACCACCATACAGCTTCAAAACAGCCAACAAGAGAGAGAGGGAAGGAAGGAAGGATTTTCATAACAGAACTTTCCCAGAATGCAGGTTCTCAAGCACAGAGGTAGCTCCCTTTATAGTGTCACCACTCTTGGTTGTAATATCAACAGAGTTTTTTAACTGGCTGTTGCCCAGGACATGTCCTGAAGCAGAGTGCATTTTCCTTCTATATTAACACAAAACCAGAGCAGTATTGCTCCTTATGCTCAATATAGGCTGGGCATAAAACAACCTAATGCACTATAAATGTCCTAGATGTAATTTAAAGCTGTAAGAAAGTGTCCAATGAAATTTTAATGACATCCTCAACATCAAGCAGCCTCAACGTTCCACCTGGCTCTATCCTTCAAGTGCAGCAGTGAAAAGAGAAGAAATTTTCTCCCACTTTCAGTTTTCATTCTTCATCTCCGTGGCTAAATGAGGGAGTCCTGCAGGGGATCTGAGACTCTGCAAAACTAATAATTCCCTTCCTGAAGCAAAATATGGATATCCTCAGAAGCTGCTATCGTGTGAAATGTATTATGCAGCATCTAAAAGTAGCCCTGAGGGCTTTCATAATTACTGATGAGGATATTACAAGTGACAGGTTTCAGGTTTGCATCACAGAATAGAAAAGAAATATTTGATAGGCTTGGCTAACAATTTCTCACTTGTATTTACATGTTTGACAAATGTTCTTACAAGGCAAATCTGGGTTTGTTGCCTTTCAAATGAAGATGGATGGTTCAAGCTAGCTCTGTTTTCTTTACTAACAGGAGGGCACCTGACATCCTGCTGAGGAAAATTTGTGAGTGTTTAAGCAGCATAAAGATATTCCTTAGCAGGCTTACCATTAATTAGAAATACACCTATGGCAAGTGGTGTCCCTCAGGGATAGGTACTGGGTCCAGTTTTGTTCAATGAGGGCATTGAGAGTATGCTCAGCAAGTTCCTGGTGATACAAAACTAGGGGGGTTAGCTGACACCCCTCAGGCTGTGCTGCCATCCAGTGTGACCTGGACAGGCTGAGAGCTGGCTGCAGGCAAACCTCATGGAGTTCAATCAGGACAAGTGCAGGGTCCTGCATCTGGGGAGAAATAACAACAGGCACCAGGACAGGTTAGAGGCTGCCCTGCTGGAAAGCAGCTCCACACAGAAAGACCTTGGAGTGCTGGTGGGCAGCAAGTTCTGCATGGGACAGCAATGTGCTCTTGTGGCCAAGAGAGCCAATGGGATCCTGGGATGGATCAGGAAATGTGTGTCCAGCAGGGCTAGGGAAGTTCTTCTACCTCTCTGCCCTGCTGAGACCACAGCTGCAATCCTGTGTCCAGTTTGGGGCTCCCCAGCTCAAGAGAGACAGAGACCTGCTGGAGAGAATCCAAGGGAGAGCCAGGAGGATGATTTGGGGACTTGAGCATCTCCCCTGTGAAGAGAGACTGAGAGCCTGGGGGTGGTTAGTGTGGAGAGGAGAAGGCTGAGAGGGATCTGATCAATGTCTATCAATATGTGAGGGGTGGGTGTCAAGGGGAGGGGGCCAGGCTCTTTTGGGTGGTGCACAGTGATAAGCCAAGGAACAATGGGTTCAAACTAGAACAGAGAAGATTTCAGCTCAACATGAAGAGAAACTTCTTTACAGTGAGGGTGACAGAGCCCTGGAGCGGGCTGCCCAGGGGGGTTGTGGAGTCTCCTTCTCTGGAGACTTCCCAACCCCACCTGGATGCATTCCTGTGCAGACTACCCTGAGTGATGCTGCTCTGGCAGGGGGGTTGGACCTGATGATCTCTGGAGGTCCCTTCCAACCTCTGATGTACTGTGAGACTGTGATTCTGTGCTGTTTGGTGAGAGCTCCTATTACTTGTGTTTATATTAACAGAGGAATAGACCAACAAAACAAAAACATCACAGTAACACCTGCAATATTACAAAATGTTACAATGGAAAGGAGTTTGGCACATCACTCTGGTCTTTCATTATTTTTCTTCTTTACTACCTTATTTACAGTGCTGTATATTGCAAGCATATTGCTGGTGCTAAAATTAGGGCAACTAAAGTGTAACAGTGAAGTATAGAACATTTTTGCTTTGAAGTCAAGCATGGATAATTGTAATTTCAGCTATTGTTGTGGGTTGAAATTACCCCCCAACTAATATGGAGAAAATACCCCCCGCCCCCCAAAAAATTGCCAGATTAGCTCAGAAGCTTTTGGAAGCAAATGAAACTCTATTTACAAGCGAAACTACAATCTAGAAACATGAAATGCAAATGAATATGTACAGAATATATAACAGATGTACAATAGAGGTATATTTACAATTTATAAACAAAACAGAAACTCCTCAAACCCCTCTGGATCCAGCCAGGGGGACTGTTCACCTGCTCCCCCACTTCCTACCTGCTTCCTATTGCCTCACACAGTAGTCAAAACAGAGGCACCTTGTCAAGGCAATGGAAGAGAGAGAGAGAAGTTGCAAGCAGGAGGGACAGGAGAAGAAAAGAAAGATCAAGAACTGTTTATGCCTCTGCTCCAGACCCCAATTAACCCAATGAATTCTTTAGACCTTATCATTATTTTCCTTTTGCATCCAATGGTAATTTATTTTACTTTCAGTCTTTGCACTCAGGAACTAGGCTAAAGTTGGGGGTGCTGGTGGATGAGAAGCTCAACATGAGCCAGCAGTGTGCACTTGCAGCCCAGAAAGCCAATCACATCCTGGGCTGCAGCAGGAGAAGTGTGGCCAGCAGGGAGAGGAAAGTGATTCTCCCCCTCTGCACCACTCTGCTGAGACCCCACCTGGAGTACTGCATCCAGTTCTAGAGCCACTATTATAAGAAGGATCTGGAGGTGCTGGAAGGTGTCCAGAGCAGGGCCACGAGGATGAGCAGAGGGCTGGAGCTGCTCTGCTATGAGGACAGACTGAGAGAGTTGGGGTTGTGCAGTCTGGAGAGGAGAAGGCTCTGAGGAGAACATCTTGTGGCCTTCCAGTATCTAAAGAGGGCTTCAGGAAAGCTGGGAAGGGACTTTTTAGGGTGTCAGGTAGTGGTAGGACTGGAGGCAAAGGAACAAAAATAGAAATGGGTAGATTCAGATTGGATGTTAGGAAGAAATTCTTCCCCATGAGGGTGGTGAGAGACTGGCAGAGGTTGCCCAGGGAGGTGGTGGAAGCCTCATCCCTGGAGGTTTTTGCAGCCAGGCTGGAGGTGGCTCTGAGTAACCTGCTGTGGTGTGAGGTGTCCCTGCCCATGGCAGGGGGTTGGAACTGGATGATCTCTGAGGCCTCTTCCAACCCTATACAATTCTATGATTCTAAAGTCCTCCCTTCAAGCTGATCTGCACAGCCCTGCTGTAGCCTCACCTGCTTTTAGGACCTGGACAATCAGGGCAAAGAAACCACACAGACAGAAACAGTTCTGCCACAGCATTGTTAAACATCTACAGAAACATTGGCAAGGAGATAGCAATCATGGAAGCTGTGGCAAAGGCAATCTTGAAATAAGAGCATAATTTTCCTTTTCAAAGTGTGGAGAAATGAGCTAAAGAATTCCTGTCAAAATGTACAGAATTATGCTATTTTCTCCCTTCCTCTGAACTTCTGTGAGTTCAGATTGTGCATTAATAAAACACAAAGTCACAGTCTCCAGGCATTTCCCTGCTGTTTTTGGTTGTTTGTTTGTTTTTTTTTTTCTTCAGCAAAATAAAGTTTACAGCATGTCAGAGGAGAAAACAGAGCTCCCTAATATTCCAGCATCTCAGCTTTCTCTCATAAAATTAGGCCCAAATGCTGCAGGGACACACACAGGCTTAGCCCTATGCTATTTCTATGTGCCCTATGTGTTATCTCTCTGACTTGAAGGGAAACAGAAGTCTGAACACATTAAAAAAAAAAAAAAAGAAAGCACACAAAAAACTTCCTTTTTCTTGGTTTTTTGAGATTCTGTTGGCTGTAAGTGTCAGCTACTCATATGGAATTTCCTGATCAAGAGTTCCTGAGTGAAAATAAACTTTCTTTCAATGGTTAGGAATGCTTTGTTGTAGGATTTATAACTTCCAAATCATAGAATCATAGAAGTGTCAGCGTTGGCAAGGACCTCAAGGATCACAGAATCACAGAATTAACCTGGTTGGAGCAGACCTTTGCAACCTATCACCCAATACCATATAATCAGTTAAACCATGGCACTAAACTCCTCATCCAGTCTTATTTTAAACAACCCCCCTGCCATGGGCAGGGACACCTCACACCACAGCAGGTTGCTCACAGCCACATCCAGCCTGGCTGCAAAAACCTCCAGGGATGAGGCTTCCACCACCTCCCTGGGCAACCTCTGCCAGTCTCTCACCACCCTGATAGGGAAGAACTTCCTAACATCAATCTGGATCTATCCACTTCTAGTATTGCTCCATTCCTCCTAGTCCCATCCCTACATGACACCTTAAAAAGTCCCTCCCCAGCTTTCTTGTAGCACCCTTCAGATACTGGAAGGCCACAAGAAGATCTCCTTGGAGCCTTCTCTTCTCCAGACTGAACAACCCCAACTCTCTCAGTCTATCAGAGAATCAACCAGGTTGGAAAAGACCTCAGAGATCATCAAGTCCAACCTATTACCTAACCCCTAACACCTCCTGACAACTAAACCATGGCTCCAACTGCCACAGCCAAGCTTTTTTGGAACTCCTTCAGGGACAGGGACTCTACCACATCCCAATGGCCAAGCTCTCTTTCTGGGAAGAACTTTCTCCTCACCTCCAGCCTCAACCTCCCCTGGCACAGCTTGAGACTGTGTCCTCTTGTTCTGGTGCTGGTTGCCTGGGAGAAGAGCCCAACCCCCACCTGGCTACAACCTCCCCTCAGGTAGTTGTAGAGAGCAATGAGGTCTGCCCTGAGCCTCCTCTTCTCCAGGCTAAACACCCCCAGCTCCCTCAGCCTCTCCTCATAGGGCTGTGCTCCAGACCCCTCCCCAGTCTCCTTGCCATTCTCTGGACACATTCAAGTCTCTCAATGTCCTTCTTAAATTGAGGAGCCCAGAACTGGACACAGCACTCAAGGTGTGGTCTAACCAGTGCTGAGCACAGGGCAGAATAACTTCCTTGCTCCTGCTAGCCTCCCTGTTCCCTGCTGTCCTCACAGGAGAGGTGTTCCAGCCCTCTGCTCATCCTCGTGACCCTTCTCTGGACACCTTCCAGCACCTCCAGATCCTTCCAGATCTCCAGAGGACCTCCAGAACTGGATGCAGTACTCCTGGTGGGGTCTCACCAGAGCAGATTAGAGGGAGAGAATCACCTCCCTGGCCCTGCTGGCTCTGCTTCTCTCAGTGCAGCCCAGGTTGGGATTTGCTTTCTGGGCTTCAAGTGCCCACAATGAGAAGAAGTTTGTCATAAATCTTTTACAAACCTGAGCTACATTTGCTCCCTTACCTTCTACCTTTAATATGCAAAAGGTTGTTTTCTTTTGTCTTGGGACACCCTATCTTGACACTGAATGATGAGCCTCAGACTAGAAAAGTAACAATGGTACAATATACTAACTTCAAAAGGTCAGCATTTTGTGGCTTTGGAGAACCAAAAGGGCTGATTGCAGACACTGACTATCAATGGAGCAGGGGCTGTGCTGGGACCAGTGCTGTTTGGTGTCTTCATTGATCACAGGATGAGATTGAGCACACCCTGTCGAGACAGGACTAGAGGTGATGCTTCAAAACCAAAAGAAAGTAGATTTAAGGTAGATATAAGGAAGCAAGATTTTATGATGAGAGTGGTGAGGCACTGGAACAAGTTGCCCTGAGAAGTTGAAGAACAACCCCAAGCACCAATATAGGTTGGGATTGACCTGTTGAGAGCAGCACAGAGGGAGAGGAACCTGGGGGTCCTGGTGGACAGAAGGATGACCATGAGCCATCAATGCGTCCTTGTGGCCAAGAAGGCCAATGGCAACCTGGGGTGGATTAGAAGGGCTGTGGTTAGTAGGTCAAGAGAGGTTCTCCTCCCTCTCTACTCTGCCCTGGTGATGTCACATCTGGAATACTGGTCTGGGCCAGTCAGTTCCAGAAGGACCTCAGGGAGCTGCTTGAAAGAGTTCAGCACAGAGACACAAAGGTGATGGAGTGGAACATCTCCCTGCTGAGGACAGGCTGAGGGAGCTGAGGGATCTTTAGCTTGGAGAAGAAGGGACTTAGGAGGGACCTCATTCATGTTGACAAAGATGTGAATTGCAGTGTGAGGAGGATGGAGCCAGGCTCTGCTTGGTGATGTCCAGTGACAGGACAAGTGGCAGTGGGGGCAAGCTGGAGCATAGAAGGTTCCATCTGAACACAAGGAGAAGCCCTGGAACAGGCTGCCCAGAGAGGTTGTGGATTCTCCTTCTCTGGAGACATTCAAAACCCACCTGGACACATTCCTGCTCGAGGTGATCCTTGGCAGGGGGGTTGGCCTGGATGATCTTTCAAGGTCCTTTCCAACCCCTAATGTTCTGTGACTCAAGATCAGGAGTGAGAGAGAGCTGATTTGTTTCCATCACATGCTAAGTGCTGCATCCTTCCCCCTAGCCCTGGCACACTTGAGCCCAATGAAAGAATCCATTCCAGATGCCCAATCCCAGAAGGAAGCTGTGAAGGTCTGCACCTCCTGGGTCTGTTAGCAGTGATCACTGCTTGATGGTGTGTGGCATCACCAGCTGTCTCCTAATTTGTGATCCCCTGTTTAATTTCTGCAATGCTGCTGTCATTGTCTGGCTCACTCAAGTACCTACTTATTTACATTCTATTTATTTCTATTTTTTAAACCCATTTTACTTTCCTGTCAGCTTTCCTCTTGACAAGGGAGAGCTGTTTAAACCAAAACTTGCCCAGTTTGCATCTCTAATAATTAATTCCTTTTCACTTTGGATTCTGACCCTCAGAATCAATTTGCCATTTTGTCTCATCTTTGCATACATCTCTTTAAAAGCTCTTTCATTACTGTATTAAATACTTGGCTACTCTTATTTTATGGTTGAGACACTTTTCACATGCTTATGATAAAAACAGATTTATGCTACTCTTTCAACCTTTTTTTTTTTTTTTTTTTTTTTTTTTTTTTTTTTTTGCTTTTAGCTTCTGAAAGAACTGCCTGGCTAAATAATTCTTTCAAAGCCCAGCCCTGTCTCAGTTAACACTTTTGGAACAGCATAGAGTGCTGGGAGCAAATTGCTAGCACAGTCTGGCTCCCACATTGATTTGACTGCCTCAGGGAACAACATCATGAAGAAAAGGTGCTTTCCTCAAAATAAAATTGATGCCAAGGCTTTAACCTCTCTAAATTTCCTGATCCTGGTTCAGCAGATGTAAAAGAGAGTTGGCTAAAGGAAAATATATAGTCACAATGTTTGCCTTGTAGGCTGAACCACAGCTGCATTTCATTTGCAGGTGGATGTTGATGCCAATGGAAAGTGGAAAAAGCATTAAACTATCTCCTGGGACATAATGAATGGCCACAGCCAGGGGATTACTGGGAGTAAGGCAGTGCTGGGGTCAGACATTAACCACAGCTGTAGAACAAACCTGAATTTTCCAAACTGAAGAGTTCGGTTATAGTTAAATAAGGATGGGGAAGGATTTTCAGATATTAACACAATGATGTGATGAACTTTTTAGTTAATAGAATCATAGAACTGTTGAGGTTGGAGGAGCCCAGGTGTGGTGTGACCAGGGCAGAGTAGTGGGGGAGAAGAACTTCCCTAGCCCTGCTGGCCACACTTTTCTTGATGCATCCCAGGACCCCATTGGTTCTCTTGGCCACAAGGGCACATTGCTGTCCCATGCAGAACTTGCTGCCCACCAGCACTCCAAGGTCTTTCTGTGTGGAGCTGCTTTCCAGCACCTGTCCTGGTGCCTGTTGTTATTCCTCCCCAGACGCAGGACCCTGCACTTGTCCTTATTGAACTTCATGAGGTTTCCAAGGGATTTTCTGCAGTTTAGAGATTGATTTAACTGAGACTCAGCCTAAAAACATGAACCTACTTTGCATGGCTGAGTACAAAAAAAATCATGGACAATTTCCTCTCCTTTCTCTTTTGACCTAGCTGCTTTGAAGTTTCTTAAAATGCTAATTGGTCTTTAATGTAAGCAAAAGCTTTTCCTTTTTTTATCTTTTTTTTCCCCCTTTTGTTAGCTTTCTGGATTTGGAAGCTTATGATAAGGTAAAGGCTGAGTCAGCTCTAGCTCAATGATCTGGAGAGTAAGGGCCTGCTGCAAAACTGTAATTAAAAACACTCAAAAGTAGCAAATACTCCTTAAGAGGAAAACAAAGCTTTTAAATAACTGGCAATTCTCTTTCTCCTAGCTATTCCCTGCCCAGTTGGTTCATGTGAGCATCTGTTTCCCTAGATAATTCCTGAAGGCATTGCTCCAAGGAAGAGATTCATTTCAACAGGCTCCACAGTCTGTAATCACACTGCTGTGGTGTGATCCACGAGCAAGAAAAGCAGAAGAATCAAACCCCCTGAGTACAAGTTATAGACTCAAGTGGGCTTGTGCAGGCTCACAGTTTGTTGGCTCAAACAGCATCCAAAGCTTTCTGTGTGTCACATTTCAGGATGGTAGTCCATCATTACCCCTCCAAGGCATTTTTCATTCTGATAGTAAATGGGGAAGATGAAGTTTCAGTCTTCATGAAGAAGCAACACTGTTGACCAGGAAATGGAAAACAGAGGGGAGGGATGCCATCCAGAAGGACCTTGACAGGCTGGAGAGGTCTGCCCAAGCCAAGCTCATGAGGTTCAACAAGACCAAGTGAAGGGTCCTACGTCTGGATCAGGGCAATCCCAAGCACTGATATAGGCTGAGCAGGGACTGGCTGGAGAGCAGCCCTGAAGAAAAGGCTTTGGGGGTGCTGGTGGAAGAGAAGCTCAACAGGAGCCAGCCGTGAGCACTTGCAGCCCAGAGAGCCAAGCAGAGCCTGGGCTGCAGCAAGAGAAGTGTGGCCAGCAGGGCCAGGGAGGGGATTCTCCCCCTCTGCTCCACTCTGCTCAGAACACACCTGGAGCTCTGTGTCCAGTGCTGGAGCTTCTACTACAGGAAAGATCTGGTGGTGCTGGAAAGTGTCCAGAGAAGGACCACAAGGATGAGCAGAGGGCTGGAGCTGCTCTGCTGTGAGGACAGACTGAGAGAGTTGGGGCTGTTCAGTCTGAAGAGGAGACCTTCTTGTGGAATTCTAGTATCTGAGAGGGGCTCCAAGAAAGCTGGGGAGGGACTTTTTAGGGTATTAGGTAGTGATAGGATCAGGGGCAATGGATCCAAGCTTGAGGAGGGGAGATTTAGATGAGATGTCAGGAAGAAGTCCTTCACCATGAGGGTGGTGAGAGAACTGGCACAGCTTACCTAAAGAGGTGGAGGAAGCCTCACCCCTGGAGGTTTTTTAAGGCCAGGCTGGATGTGGCTCTGGGCAACCTGATCTACTGGAAGGAGTCCTTGCCCATGGCAGGGGGGTTGGAACTGGGTGATCCTTGGGGTCCTTTCCAACCCTGACAATTCTGCCATTCTGTAAAAACAGGTAAAAATCCAACTTCTACAATACATCTTCCCTTTCATATTGTCAGCATCAGGTCTGGAAGAGAGTCAGCTCTGACAGTGCATGTGTAGGTAGTATTTGTGTGGCTAATCATGCTAAAACTGGCCAAGCACATGTTTTGCTTTTTCATTTCTTGCCTTCAAAGAATTTTCTCTTCACTGTAATAGCAGAAGTGGACAGAAAGATAGACTGACAAACAGATATTTAACCATCCATGTTACTGGTTAGACCACACCTTGAGTCCTCTGTCCAGTTTTGGGTCCCTCAGTTTAAGAAAGATGTTGAGTTGTTTGAATGTGTCCAGAGAAGGGCAACAAAGCTGGAGAGAGGTCTGGAGCACAGCCCTGTGAGGAGAGGCTGAGGGAGCTGGGGGTGTTTAGCCTGGAGAAGAAGAGGCTTAGGGGAGACCTCATTGCTCTCTACAACTACCTGAAGGGAGGTTGTAGCCAGGTGGGGGTCGGGCTCTGCTCCCAGGCAAGCAGCACCAGAACAAGAGGACACAGTCTCAAGCTGTGCCAGGGGAGGTTTAGGCTGGAGGTGAGGAGAAAGTTCTTCCCAGAAAGAGTAATTGGCCATTGGAATGTGCTGCCCAGGGAGGTGGTGGAGTCCCTGTCCCTGGAGGTGTTCCAAAAAAGCTTGGCTGTGGCACTTGGAGCCAGGGTTTAGTTGTCAGGAGGTGTTAGGGATTAGGTAATAGGTTGGACCTTATGATCTCTGAGGTCTTTTCCAAGGTGGTTGATTCTGTGTGATGCTCTGTGTGCATCTTACGACTGATCCCATACAATACTTTCTCTGCCTATATTCCAGGTCAAAGCAAGCATTAAGAACAGTCCTTTAAACAACATTCTTTTGACAAGTCTGTGGAATCTAAGAGCAAGTGAATTGCACATCTAAGCCTTCATTTCCCTTGCTGTGTGTAACCATCAGGGTGCTCATCATTTCAGCAGATGTTTCTGCTTTTGGCTGCAAGACAACTTAATGAAGCAGGTTTTTCTCTCCTTCCTTCTCATTCTCCATGGAGCAAATGCATTCATGAGCAAAATCTTGGCTCCACTTTGGAACTTAGTGTTGCATGTTTCACCCAGTGTTAGACAGCTACATTTGGAGTCCCACTCCATTATTTATCGAAGTTCTTCAATAATTTAAAACCATGTAAGGTTTGGAATGGTATGGTCAAGAAAAGGACGCACTTTCTGTGATGTTAATTGCAAGACAAGGCTTTGTCAAAGCTGTGACATGTTGTGTTCTGTTCTCTGTTATCCAGAGCAGAATAAAGCTGGGTGCTGGAAGGAGCAGTATGTTTGAAGCAGTGTTGGAAGTAGCTCACATTAGTAATACAATGTTTAGAATGAAGATTAGAGAATCATAGAATTGTATAGGGTTGGAAGGGACCTCAAGGATCATCCAGGTCCAATCCCCCTGCTATGGGGATCACACTAGATCAGGTTGCTCACAGCCACATCCAGCCTGGCTGCAAAAACCTCCAGGGATGAGGCTTCCACCACCTCCCTGGGCAACCTGTTCCCATCTCTCATCACCCTCATAGTGAAGAATTTCTTCCTAACATCCAATCTGAATCTACCCATTTCTAGGTTTGCTCCACTCCCCCTAGTCCTATCCCTACCTGACACCCTAAAAAGTCCCTCCCCAGCTTTCTTGTATCCACCTTCAGATACTGGAAAGCCACAAGAAGGTCTGCTCAGAGTCTTCTCTTTTCCAGACTGAACAGCCCCACCTCTCTCAGTCTGTCTTCATAGCAGAGCAGCTCCAGCCCTCTGCTCATCCTGGTGGCCCTTCTCTGGACACCTTCCAGCACATCCAGATCCTTCCTGTAACAGAGGCTCCAGAACTGGATGCAGTACTCTAGGTGGGGTCTCAGCAGAGTGGAGCAGAGTGGGACAATCATCTCCCTCTTCCTGCTGGCCACACTTGTCTTGATGTAGCTCTGATCAGCTCTCTGGCTGCAAGTGCTCACTGCTGGCTCATGTTGAACTTCTCCTCCACCAGCACCCCCAAATCCTTTTCTTCAAGGCTGCTCTCAAGCCAGTCCCTGCTCAGCCTATATCAGTGCCTGGGATTGCCTTGACTCAGATGCAGGACCCTTCACTTGGTCTTGTTGAACCTCTTGAGGTTGTCATGGGCCCGGCTCTCCAGCCTGTCTTGGTCCCTCTGGATGGATCCCTCCAGTGTGTCAATCACACCACACAACTTGGTATCATCAGAGAACTTGCTGAGGGTACACTCAATGCCACTGCCCACGTTGCCTACAAAGAATCTCTCATTGTGACCTGAACCTCCTCAAATGATGAGAAAATATCTGTAGCTGCTTTGACTTCAATGGAGGCTCACCTGCTTGCATAATTTGAGCAGCAAACCTTTCCTATGACTGGAGACAGCAGCTGACATCAGTCCCAAATATTGAGGTAAAACCCCAAAATGATCCTCTGACTTCTCATTGTTCATTTACAGAAGTAATGGGGGGGAAAAAAATAAACCCTTTCTATCTTTTGGACACCACTTATAGACATAGAAATAAAATAGCTGTATAAAATAAAAATCCTTTCTGGATTATATTGCCACAATATTTTCAGTCAAAGACAGTCATTGGCTCAGGAGGCTCTCCAGAAGATTTCACAACTCAGTTCCCAATCAAATGAATGAGAGCTAAATCCATAATTATGATTTATTTTCTTTTTTCCTTTCTGATGGTCACAATATTACCTTCCTCAACCATTACATACTTAACACCCTTTTAAAATGCCACAAAACTGATGAAGGGAGTGGAAGATATTCCTTAGGAGGGGAGAGACTGAGGGCGCTGAAGGCTCTTTAGCTTGGAACAGAGGAGCCTGAGAGGTGACCTCATTCATGTTGATGAATATATGCAGGGTGAGTGCCCAGAGGCTGGAGCCAGGCTCTGCTGGGTGATGCTCAATGCCAGCACAAGGGGCAGGGGTGAAAGGTGAGGCATAAGAAGTTCCATGGAAACAGGAGGCAATTTTTTTTCCCTGTGAGGGTGACAGAACCCTGGAACAGGCTGCCCAGGGGGGTTGTGGAGTCTCTCTCTCTGGAGATATTTAAAACTCACCTGGATGTGTTCCTGTGTGATCTGCTCTAGGAGACCCTGCTCTGGAAGGGAGGTTGGACTGGATGAGCTTTGGAGGTCCCTTCCAGCCCCTAACATTCTGTGAAAACCTGATTCAAGGTGTTACCCAACAAAACACTGCTTTTATCACAGATACTAAACTGTAAACCACAGGAGTTTAGACACACTTCTGGTTGAGATACATTGCATAAAAATGGCCAAAATAGGTACTGAAAATTTCTTCCTTCTGATCTGCCATGTGTACAGGCAATGCTGATACCTCAAGGACAAAGCTCCCTGACTGAGGGAGAAGGAAAGGTCTTGCAGCTCTTAAAAAACAGTTAAGTGAAGTAAATCCAGCAAAGAATTGAATTTAACCCTTGGCAGGCTAAACCAATTCTGAATCTCATATAATTGGCAGAGTCCACAAGCCAGATGCAGCTGGGAGGAGGCTATCTGATTGCTGCAGAATCCCATATGGACACAAACCATGTTTACTGTGGGGGAAGAAAGGTAGTGAGGTAGTGACCTCTACCTGGAAAGAAGTTTACCCAGGAGCTATGCAGTTTTAGTGAGTAATTAGGTAAGTCATGCTGCAGCAGTGGTGGTGACCATAAAGCAGTAAGATATTTGATGCATGCAAGCACTGATATTGAAGGAAAGAAAAATAAAAAGGTATGTCTACAGAAAGCAATTTTTTAACAAGGATATTCTGGGGTTAGCAAAATCCTACTATGCAGTAGAGAGTTGCTGCTTTTAGAGTCTAAAATACATAAGGAAATAAGCAGAAAAAAAAAAAAAAAAGATGAGACTTCTGTGAAGGGCAGAGTTTTAAAGGAATATCTAAGCATTACTGGCAGCCATCCAAAGTGTGAGTTTGTTACATGGCTGCTGCATTAGATATGCTCACCTGTAGAGAATTGTTAGAGTTGGAAGGGACCTCAAGGCTCATCCAGTTCCAGTGTCCCTGGGACACCTCACACCACAGCAGGTTGCTCACAGCCACATCCAACCTGGCTGCAAAAACCTCCAGGGATGAGGCTTCCACCACCTCCCTGTGCAACCTGTGCCAGTCTCTCACCAACCTCATGGTGAAGGATTTCTTCCTAACATCCAATCTGAATCTCCCCACTTCTAGTTTTGTTCCATTCCCCCCTGGTCCTATCATTATCTCACACCCTAAAAAAATCCCTCACCAGCTTTCTTGGGTTCTAAAAGTAAAAGAAAGAAAAAAGCTTGAATAAAAGGGCAAGGGGTTGGTTATGATTTGCAGACAACTGGTAGAGAGTGAGATCAGTATAAAACAGGCCCAGGAGGCAGCTGTAGTTTATGAAGTAAGAAGAATAATGATTCAGATAATTAGAAGAATTATATTTGTTCCTCTTTCTCTAAAGCAGCAGATGCCAGCTATTGGAAGCTGAATATTAAACTTAGTGTCCCCTGTGGCATGATCCAGTACAAAGGAACCTGAGTTGTAATATCATGAAAAGATGTTCTTAAGGAGATGAGTGTCCTTATGCTTCTTCTTCAGTACTTTGCTAGACTTTACCACTGTTAGAGGCAGACTGCTGGGTTCCAGATGGGTCAGGTTTAATTTTTAGTAAAGCTAAACCAGAATGCATATGGCTCTTTTTTTTTTTTTTTTCTTTTTCCCTGCCTTTTTGGGATGTATTTTTTTTTGCCTTTTTTTTTTTTTCCTGAAAGAAATTATTCTTCCACAAAGAATTTTAGCACTCACAGGTTTTCTTGCAAACTGAAATGGTTTTAAAACTCCAGAATTTCTGCCAGAATGGAAATTAAGCATTTCAGTTACTATTTTACAGAATTCTCAGGGCTGGCAGGGACCACAAGGATCATTTAGTTCCAACACCCCTGCTGTGGGCAGGGACACCTTACACTAGAGCAGATTTCCTAAAGCCACATCCAGCCTGGCTGCAAAAACCTCCAGGGATGAGGCTTCCACCACCTCCCTGGGCATCCTGTCTCTCACCACCCTCATGGGGAAGAATTTCTTCCTAATGTCTAATCTAAATCTCCCCTCCTCTAGCCTGGATCCATTCCCCCTAGTCCTATCACTCCCTGACACCCTAAAAATCCCCTTCCCAGCTTTCTTGTAGCCCCCTTCAGATCCTGGAAGGCCACAAGAAGGTCTCCTCAGAGCCTTCTATTCTCCAGGCTGAATAACCCCAACTCTTTCAGTCTGTCTCAACAGTTTTTCTACAGAACAATCCTAACTCCCTCAGCCTTGTTTACTTCAGGATGCACACAGCATCCCTAGCTGATGAAGACATTTATGCAATCCAGTCATACATGTCTCCTCTTTTCACTTTTTCTCTGATAACATCAATTGCCTTCCAGACAGAACACCTCTCCACTTCTAGTAGAAAGATTGCCAGGCTGAGCAAAAAAGGAAATATGAACTTAATTAGATGCTCAGGGATATCTGAAAGACAAGCAAACATTGACCACAGAAGTGTGGTCAGGAGTCTTTCATAAGTCATTGTCTTGGGTTTTTTTTTAGTTACTCTATTATTTGCAAGCTGACAACTTAATCAAAGAGGAGTCACTTCTGCTACACCTGGGTTGGGGCAATCCCAAGCACAAATCTCAGCTGGGTGAGGAGTGGCTCAAAAGCAGTCTGGAGGAGAAGGGCTTGGGGCTGTCAGTTGATGCTAAACTCAGCATGAGCCAGCTCAGAAGCCAGCTGTGTCCTGGGCTGCATCAAAAGAAGTGTGACCAGCAGGACAAGAAAGGGATTCTGTCCCTCTGCTCTGCTCTTGTGGGACTCCACCTGGAATAATGCCTCCAGTTCTGGTGCTCTCAGTGCAAGAAGGATGTGGAACTGCTGGAGCAGGTCCAGAAAAGGGCCATGAAGATGATCAGAGGGCTGGAGAATCTCCCCTGTGGAGACAGGCTGAGGGAGCTGGGGCTGTTCAGCCTGGACAAGAGAAGGCTCTGGGGAAACCTTATCGTGGCTTTCCAGTACCTGAAGGGGGCCTAGGAGAAGGTTGGAGAGGGACTGTTTAGAAGGGGTTGTTGTGATAGGGTGAGAGGGAATGGCTTGAAGCTTGAGGAGGGCAGACTTAGACTGGAGATTAGAAAGAAATTCTTTATAGTGAGGGTGGTGAGACACTGGCACAGGTTGCCCAGGTAGGTAGTGAATGCTCCCTCCCTGGAGGTGTTCAAGGCCCGGCTGGATGAAGCCTTGAGCCACCTGGGCTAGTGGAAAGTGTGCCTGCCCATGGCAGTTGGAACTCAATGATCTTCATGGTCCCTTCCATCCTAAACCATTCCCTGTATCTATGACTCTGTGTCACACCCACTTCCATATGTGTGCATACACAGACTCTATGGATGATGGGACTTTCTTCTTAAGAGTAGTTATCAGTCTTAAATATAGATGTCTTATTAGTCTTAAATGTCTTAGGTGCATGTGTGCAGGCATGTGGATGGTCTGCATGTGTGTGCACAGCCCATTTGCCATACCTTGACTGGGACCAGAACACAGCTTCAATTTCAAAGGGCCATAACTAAGCACTTGCCTGAGTTCTTACCCCAAAAATGTAGGAAAACTAGGACCAAACTGATTGCTCTGTGAGCTTTGCTGCCTCCTCACAAACAGTGACTGAAGAAACACAGACCCTGTTGCAGAAGAAGAAATTAAGAGAGAGAAGGAGAAGTGTAGGATACCACAGGATTCCAGGATGTTAGGGGTTGGAAGGGACTTCTGGAGATCTTCCAGTCCAGTCCCCCTGCCAGAGCAGGGCCATAGAATCTAGCACAGGTCACACAGGAACACATCCAGACAGGGCCTGAAAGTCTCCAGAGGAGGAGACTCCACAAGCCCTCTGGGCATCCTCTTCCAGTGCTCTCTGACCCTCCCAGGAAAGAAGTTCTGCCTCACGTTGAGGTGGAACCTCCTGTGCTGCAGCTCACATCCACTGCCCCTTGTCCTATCACAGCATCCTTTTGTCCAGATGACATGAATTTAATGTCTTCTTTTATTTTTTGTTATGAGGAAACTGTTGAATAGCTGGAATATGTCTTCCTCTTGTAGCACTGCTCAACTCCCTGCCTACTGATGGCCACCCTGGGCACCTCCTGCCTCCCTTACTCCCTATGAAGTAACCAATTTTCAGCCAGTCCTCTGCTGACCTCTTCATTCCCTCCCACTGCTTGGAGGCAGGGCAGTGTCTTTTATACTTCTTCTAGAATACCACAGAATGCTGGACCCCAGAGAATCTGCTATCTACAAGTTGCACAACTGCAATTTTCCCTACCTAAGACCTCAGTGTCTGAAATCTGGAGGCTGACTCATTTGATTAGGATAGAAGCTTGCCCTCAAGTCCCACTCAAATCCCTGTCTTGGCAGAAAATATGAACAGAGTTTCCTGCTTCCTTCTGCAGTTTTCCAGGGTGATCTACTGTTCCTGCTTAGGTCTTAGGCTACCTGTCTGGCATAGAATCATCTTTGGTGTGAGGAAATGAAACACTTGGAAGAGCAAGACCCAAAAGTCTAGCAGGTTATGATGGAAAGTAGTTTGGTGTTACACTTAGAAATGTTTTCCTTCTCAATTTGTCTCTGTGAATGTCTCTCTACATTTATGTGTGTAGCCTTCCTACTGATTTTACTGTGCTTTTCTGGGCAGAATGGAGAGGTTGGCAAAGTGGAACTTCAGAGTAAGTTCAAAAAGAATAAAAGTGTAGAGTCCTGCAGCTGGGGAGCAACAACACCAGGCACCAGTAGAGCTTAGGAGTTGACCTGCTGGAAAGCAGCTCTGCAGAGAAGGAGCTTAGGGTCCTGGTGGTCAGTGAGTGCTCCATGGGACAGCAATGTGCCCTTGTGGCCAAGAAGGTCAATGGGATCCTGGGGTGCATTAAAAAGAGTGTGGCCAGCAGGTCAAGGGAGGTTCTCCTCCCCTTTTACTCTGCCCTAGCGAGGCCACATCTGGAATATTGCATCCAGTTTTGGGCTCCCCAGTTCAAGAAGGACAGGGATATGCTAGAGAGTGTCCAAGGGAGGGCTGCAAGGATGGTGAAGGGACTGGAACATCTGTCTGATAAGGAAAGGAAGAGACACCTGGGGCTGTTGAACCTAGAAAAGAGAAGACTGAGAGGAGATCTTAGCAATGTTCAGAGATACCTGAAGGGTAGATGTCAAGAAGGTGATGTTGCTCTCTTTTCAGTGGTGTTCAGTGACAAGACATGGGGCAACAGACACAAACTGGAGCACAGGAAGCTCCACCTCAGGAGGATTTACTATTGTAACATGATAAATCTGCTCTGGTTCTTGGTATCATCACTACCATGAACATCTGGTGGCCTTTTGTTTCTTTCATACTGGAGGAAAAATACACAAAGGAGATTTTAATAGCTCAGAAGAGTGGTTTTCTCCAAGAACAAAGACTGAGAAGTCATCTGGATAGGACATGCAGCCTGTGCTTTCTGTTCTCTCAAGGCATGGAATCTCTAAAACACTCCATGAATCATAGAATCATAGAACTGTTCGGGTTGGAGGGGACCACAAGGATCATCCAGTTCCAACCCCCCTGCCATGGGGAGGGACACCTCACACCACAGCAGGTTGCTCAGAGCCACATCCAGCTTGGCCTCAAAAACCTCCAGGGATGAGGCTTCCACCACCTCCCTGGGCAACCTCTGCCAGTCTCTCACCACCCTCATGGTGTAAAACTTCTTCCTAACAACCAATCTGACTCCACCCACTTCTAGTTTTGCTCCATTCCCCCCAGTCCTATCACTCCCTGACACCCTAAAAAGTCCCTCCCCAGCTTTCTTGGAGCTCCCTTCAGATACTGGAAGGCCACAAGAAGGTCTCCTTTGAGCCTTCTCTCCAGACTGCACAACCCCAACTCTCTCAGTCTGTCCTCATAACAGAGCAGCTCCAGCCTTCTGATCATCCTTATGGCCCTTCTCTGGACATGTTCCAACACCTCCAGATCCTTCCTGAAACAGAGGCTCCAGCACTGGACCCAGAGCTCCAGGTGTGGTCTGAGCAGAGTGGAGCAGAGGAGGAGAATCCCCTCCCTGGCCCTGCTGGCCACACTTCTCTTGCTGCAGCCCAGGCTCTGCTTGGCTCTCTGGGCTGCAAGTGCTCACTGCTGGCTCCTGTTGAGCTTCTCCTCCACCAGCACCCCCAAGTGCCTTTCTTCAGGGCTGCTCTCCAGCCAGTATGAAGCAGAACTTGAAGAGACAGTGTGCATCTGACTGGGAGTAAAAGCTGCTGGCCTCTTAGATTGCTGTTACAACTGAATACTAATATGTCTGAAACTAAACACACCTCCACACACTCTTGACATCAAGACAGTATTGCCTTTGAGAAGTGATGTCAAAGAAGGTTTTTTTTGATTCAATGACTAGAATACTGATTTTACCTCTGCTAATGATTATGCAAATGTCTTCCATGACAGCAGCAGCCCTAGCTTTGACAAGATCAAATATTCTTGCTGGCTTTACATTCTCCATGCCTGCAAATCTTTCCCAGTGCTCACATTATACAAATAGGCAAACAGTCTGGACATTGTATTTTCCTTGTTAGGACAAATACAGGCAGGAAACAATCCTTTGATTTTTTTACTGGAGTTGCATCACTTCACAGAAAAAGAGATTTCTTTTTTTTTTTTTTTTTTTTTTTTCTTTCACTCTCAATTTCATGCAAAGGAAAATAGACTCATAGGATTGTTTCAGTTGGGAAAGATCTCGAAGATCATCAGGTCCAACCATCAACCTAGCAGCACCATGGGTATTAAATTGTTTCTCAAAGTGCCATGTCCACATGTTTCTTGAACAGCTCCAGGGAAATGACTCTCCCTGGGCAGCCTGGTCCAGTGCCTGACCACTCTTTCAGTAAAGTATTTTTTCCTAATATCCAATCCCTGGCACAATTTCAGGTCTTTTCCTCTCCTATAACCTGATACAAGGGAGAAGAGCCCAACACCCACCTCACTCCAACCTCCTTTCAGGGAGTTGTAGAGAGCAATGAAATTTCCTCTCAGCCTCCTCTTCTCCAGACTAAGCAACCCGAGCTCCCTCAGCTGCTCCTCCCCAGCCCTGTTCTCCAGACCCTTCCCCAGCTTTGTTGCCCTTCTCTGGACATGCTCCAGCAACTCAATGTCTTCAAAACTGAATCCAGTATTGAAGGTGTTGCCTCCCCCATGCTGAGTACAGGGGTAGGACCACTCCCCTGCTCCTGCTGGCCACACTATTCCTGATCTAGGCCAGGATGCTCTTGGCCTTCTTGGCCACCTGGGCACGCTGCTGGCTCATGCTGTCAGCCAGCACCCCCAGATCCCTCTCAGCTGGGCAACTGCAACCACTCTGCCCTAAGCCTGTGGCATTGCATGGTGTTGTTTTGACCTAAGTGCAGGACCCAGCACTTGGCCTTGTTAAACCTCATACAACTGAGCTCAGCCCATCAAGATCTCTTTGCAGAGCCTTCCTACCTACCCTCAAGCAGATCAACCCTCCCACCCAATTCAGGGTCATCTACAGCAATGTGTATGATGAGAACAATGTTTTGAAAGGCAGAGTTTTGGGGCCAGGAATTGCTGCCTGTCAAACAATATCTTTATGACTGCTTTTAACACAGTGTTGAAGGTATCTAAAAAGAGCACCACACACTCCTCTCAGGCAAGAATTTACTGTCAAAGAGGTAGGGTAAGAATGGCTAGGAACAGGAAGATCTATCTCCTTCAGTTCCAGGGACTCATGTAGTGCAGAGCACTTATGACCCTGCAGAGTGTACTGTGGTCAGGTTATGGTGGCCCAGCTGTGCAGCTATATAATTCCTTTTTTTTTTTTCCCCCTCACACTTTTTTCTAGCCCTAAGCCTTTTAAACATTGCAAGTGTTCCTCTGGGGCACTGCATAGAAAGCTTACACTACTGCAGCCTTTACCAGTCCTCTGCTGATCATTTCGCAGCTTTCTTGCAAGCAGGAAAGCTCTGTTGTAATCAGAAAGCAGTAAAAGAGACCAAAAAAAAAAAAAAAAAAAAAAAAAAGGAGAATTTATGTTACGAACTTTGATGTTATACCAGAGAGTAATGCAAAGCAATGCACAGATTTAGACTCATTTTAAGGAGAAAGGATTCCTGTTCCTAGGGTAAAGTCTTGTTGAAATTTGGTTTTGGGAGTTTTTTGGTGTTTTTTTAGTTTGTTTCTTTTTCTGTGAGAGTGGTGTTGCAAAACCATCAGCAGAGTCACCTTCCACTAAGCCATGCCTTACTTTTCTACCATGAGAGATCAGAATGCTCAAGCTCACATCTCTTCTAAACCACTCCCTGAAAGACTTTCTGTCCCTATGGATTATCACAGTCTCACAGTATATCAGAGGTTGGAAAGGACCTCAAGAGATCACCAGGTCCAACCCCCCTGACACAACCAGGACAACTTAGGGTAGTCTGTACAGGAATGCATCCAGGTGGGGTTGGAAAGGCTCCAGAGAAGGAGACTCCACAACCCCCCTGGGCAACTTGTTCCAGGGCTCGGTCACCCTCACTCTAAAGAAGTTTCTCCTCATGGTGAGCTGAAATCTTCTATGTTCAATTTTGAAGCTGTTATTTCTTGTCTTCTTGCACACCACCCAAAAGAACTTGGCCACCCCTTGACACCCACCCCTCACATATTGATAGACATTGATCAGATCCCTCTCAGCCTTCTCTTATCCAGAGTAAACAGCCCCAGGGCTCTCAGTCTCTCTTCACAGGGGAGATGCTCACGTCCCCAAATCATCCTCGTGGCTCTCCATAAGGCATAGGAGTTCTCAAATCAGTGGCAAGGGCAGGAAATTTAACAACAGATTCTCTCTAGCTTCTGCTGAGGTCAAGGGGCTACTTACCAAGAAGCATAGAATGGTCTGGGTTGGAAGGGACCTCTGAAGGTCATCCAGTCCAACCCTCTCTGCAGTCAGCAGGGACATCCTCAACTAGATCCCTTCCAACATCTAATGTACTGTGAGACTGTGATTAACTGAATGTTTTTTCTAATGGAGGTTGGGTAGCTATTGTTCACAGGGAAGAAAGGTGTTGAGGGCAAGGAGGGAAGTGTTTGCAGATCTGTAAGTGCAATATGCTTGCAATTCCTCTGCCTGAGATTGGCTTATTTGTAGCAGTTGAGTCTGTCTTGAGATTTTTCTTTTATTATTAAGTGATTTTTAGGATGCTAAATCATAGAACCATAGAAGCATAGAATCATAGAATCATAGAATCATAAAATCACGGAATCATAGCATCATAGCATCATAGAATCATGGAATCATAGAATCATGGAATCACAGAATCATGGAATCATAGAATCATAGCATCATAGCATCATAGAATCATAGCATCATAGACTCATGGAATCATAGAATCATACAATCATACAATCATGGAATCATAGCATCATAGAATCATGGAATCATAGAATCATAGCATCATAGAATCATGGAATCATAAAATCATAAAATCATGAAATCATAGAATCATAGAATCATGGAATCATAGAATCATAGCATCATAGAATCATGGAATCATAGAATCATAGCATCATAGAATCATGGAATCATAAAATCATGGAATCATAAAATCATGGAATCATAGAATCATAGAATCATGGAATCACAGAATCATGTAATCATAGAATCATAGCATCATAGCATCATAGAATCATAGAATCATGAAATCATAGAATCATAGAATCCTGGAATCATAGAATCATGGAATCATAGAATCATAGCATCATGGAATCATAGAATCATGGAATCACAGAATCATGGAATCATAGAATCATAGCATCATAGCATCATAGTATCATGGAATCATGAAATCATAGAATCATAGAATCATGGAATCATAGAATCATGGAATCATAGAATCATAGCATCATAGAATCATGGAATGATGGAATCATAGAATCATGGAATCATAGAATCATAGCATCATAGAATCATGGAATCATAGAATCATGGAATCATAGAATCATGGAATCACAGAATCATGGAATCATAGAATCATAGCATCATAGCATCATAAAATCATAGAATCATGAAATCATAGAATCAAAGCATCATAGAATCATGGAATCATGGAATCATAGAACCATGGAATCATAGAATCATAGCATCATAGAATCATGGAATCATGGAATGATTTGGGTTGGAAGGGACCTCTGAAGGTCCAACCCCCTCTGCAGTCAGCAGGGTCATCCTCAACTAGATCAGGTTGCCCAGAGCCCTGTTGAGCCTCCCCTTGAATATCTCCAGGGATGGGACCTCAACCACCTCCCTGGGCAACCTGTTCCAGTGTTTCACCACTCTCATAGTAAAGAACAACTTCTTGATGTCCAACCTGCATCTGCTCTTCTCTGTTTTAAAACCATTGCTATTTCTACCCTGATCTTGATCTCATTTGAGCCTTACCTGCATGAGTATGAGGGATATAGACTAAAATTGTAGACATTCTCCAAAGCACAAGGATTTATCATTTTGTGTAGGATGTCAAGCTGTAGAGATCAATAGCTGCGTCTGGTGATGAATGCTTCACACTCTTAACTGCTGAAGTGGAAATGAAGGCAATTTTTAGGCTAGAGCAGGGCTTAGAAAAGCAGCAACTTTGTAGATATTTAGAGGAGTCATTGAAGATGCGAGCATATTCTTTTGTACTGTGTGTAATGAACAGTTAAATTGACTCCTGTGACCAAAGGCAGTGAAATGAGATGTCAGCAATTTTAAAATGAAGATTTAAAAAGAAAAAAAGAAATAATTAAAGAAAAAAAAAAAAAGGTAATGACTGGAATTATTCTTTGCTGTTTAAACTGCAGTTGAAATGATATGCTAACTTCTTGGACAAAATAACTGATCTGTCTTAATGGCTTTATTTTTTTGTTTGACCTACTCACACTCTAGTTAACCTGTTCAATTTTAAATCTGCCATCTCCTTTGCTGTTTTCTTCCCTACCAACTACTTCTGTGCTGGTGGAGGAAGCCATTAAAATAAGCAATTCTTCTGGCAGTGTAGTGAGTGCACTAAATTAATATAAGCCATGCCATAAAGCATGACTTCAGGCTTGAGAGAGGAGATCTAATGGACTGAGGTTTATGCAGTTTCTTAATGCCAGTTGACCCTTCTGGTTAATCAGAATTGATAGTAACCCAGCACTAAGTGTTGCAGGAAATTCTTTACCTGAACATGCCAGATTAAAAGAGGAGAGGAGGGAGGGAAAGCAATAAAAAAAAGCCCTCATAATAATAAAAAGAAGCCCTCATGAAAGTCCATCATCTGCATTTATTCAGGTGAGTTATCTGAGACTATTCAATATGCTCCAGAGAAGAAACAGTTCCTAAAAGAATAAGGAAATCCACAACTCCAAAGGTGTGTGTGTGGGGGGGTTAATAAAAATCATAGAATCATAGAATCAGTCAGGGTTGGAAGGGACCTCATGGATCATCCAGTTCCAACCCCCCTGCCATGGGCAGGGACACCTCACACTAGAGCAGGCTGGCCACAGCCTCATCCAGCATCCTCCTTCAGAAAATGCTGCAAGCCATTAGCTCCTGGCTTATTAAATCCAATATAATTCTTCCATTTAGACTTCAACTCAACAGTTATGAGTTTAAACAAAGTGCCCTAGCAGTGCTTCCCGTCCAAGACTCCATTTCATGTCAAAATTGCAACTGGGAGAGGTAGGAACATGAAGGATTTGGTAATGATTTTTATTTTAACTACACTCAGCCATTTTTCATTTTGATTGGGGATTTATTTTGGAGTCTGTGATGTACTAAATGTTAAGGAAAGACACAAGAACCTTGCATTTGTAGAAGCAGTGGCAGAAATATTGCTAGGGAAAAAAAAATAAAAGGGGAAAAAAATGTATGAAACCAGTGAATTAATCTTAAAAATGTAGAAGGCTGAACCCAAAATCAAAGAAGGGCCAGAGAGGTCCAGAGAAGGGCCACCAGGATGAGCAGAGGGCTGGAGCACCTCTCCTATGAAGATAGGGTGAGAGAGTTGGGGTTTTTCAGTCTGGAGAAGAGAAGGCTCTGAGGAGACCTTCTTGTGGCCTTCCAATATCTGAAGGAGGCCACAAGAAAGCTGGGGAGGGACTTTTTAGGATCTCAGGCAGGGATAGGAGCAGGAGGGAATGGATGTAAGCTAGAGGAGGGGAGATTCAGATTAGATGTTAGGAAGTTCTTCCCCATGAGGGTGGTGAGAGACTGGCAGAGGTTGCCCAGGGAGGTGGTGGAAGCCTCATCCCTGGAGGTTTTTGCAGCCAGGCTGGAGGTGGCTCTGAGCAACCTGCTCTAGTGTGAGGTGTCCCTGTCCATGGCAGAGGGGTTGGACCTGGATGATCCTTGAGGTCCCTTCCAACTTTGACAGTTCTATGATTCTATGAAGACAGAAAAAAATAATTGGGAAGACTGAATCTGAGCACTCTTGAGGTGAAAAGTTAAAGATCTTTTAGCAGAGGTGGTCTCTGAATCTATAACCT
This sequence comes from Indicator indicator, assembly GCF_027791375.1. NCBI lineage: Eukaryota > Metazoa > Chordata > Aves > Piciformes > Indicatoridae > Indicator > Indicator indicator. Next base: position 2,497,226 of record NC_072015.1, read on the forward strand.
GAGAGGTTGAACCAGATCATCCTTGAGGTCCCTTTCAGCCTGGTATTCTATGAATCTATGAATATTAATTTACACAAGGTTGCCTCCAGGGCTGATCTTCATTCCTTGCTAATTTTACTTCACTCTGGATTATATGAGATTAGCCTCTGTGAATCTGTGCCTGTAAAATGATGAGTGCCTGGTGGGTTTTGTGCATCCATCAGTATCAATTTGTTGTACAACAATGTCTCATGAGAACATTATTAGGTCTAAATTTGTTGTGCAACTGACATTTCTTCCTGAGGTGAGCTGGGGAAAGGATAATTCCCAGGAAGTTTGCTGTTGACTATCTCCATTACAGCTCAAACTCCTATGAGGATAAATAAAACTTATTGGTTCTGCATTAGTGTTATTTAAAGGAAATGAATTAGTGTTGATCTCCAAGGTCTGGGTTACGTTTCAGATATTATGACTGAATAATAATAATAATAATAATAATAATAATAATAATAATAATAATAATAATAATAATAATGTTATTATTACTGCTGTTATTATTTTCATTATTATTATTTTTATTATTGGTTCTTTGATGTTATTGTTGTTGTTGTAATTTGTGTTAATGTTGTTGGTAATGTTATTAGTATTACTGTTGATCTCCAAGGTCTAGGTTATGTTTCAGATATTATGACTGCATATTATTATTATCATCATCATTGTCATCGTCCCCCTGACTACATCTTTATACAGCTATCAGCACAAAATTTTATCCTACTGAGTCTTGTGGGTTGAGAAAATGGGAAAGGAATAATCAAACCTCTGCTTTTTGGTAACTTGGTAAATTAGGCTGGTAAATTCTGCTAAGCTCTCTGGAAGCCTGAGATGCAAAACTCAGGATGTGTGCATGCCATGTCTCCCTTGTAATTATTACAGTTGCAATTGCTGATCCAATAATTGAACATGAAAATGATTGATTATGTGTCTGAGTGCAGATTTGCTCCCTCTGTAAGTCAATTACCCTGAGTCCTGTAATTGATTGGATGGACCACTGAACATGAACTGGCTGTGAAATGCTGAAAGTTTCACTTGGACACACCTTGCATGAAGTAGAAATGCCTGGAGACAAAGGCTTGAGTGTAGCTCACACATTAAGAAGTTCAGAATTGGTGGAGTAAATCAGAGAATTACTTAGGCTGGAAGGGACCTCAGAGATGATCTACTCCAAACTTCCCACCATAGTCAGGGACACCTCTCAACTAGAGTCACAGAATGATAGAATTGTCAGGGTTGGAAGGGACCTCAAGGATCATCCAGGTCCAACCCCCCTGCCATGGACAGGGATACCTCACACTAGAGCAGGTTGCTCGCAGCCACCTCCAGCCTGGCTGCAAAAACCTCCAAGCCATTCTATGATTCTATCAACTTTAAGGTCCCTTCCAACACAAACATTTGTATGATTCTATCAACTGCAATCAAAAGGATTGATTTGGAAATTCATTTTTATTTCCTTCCTTTCTCTTTCTCTTCTCAATCGCACTTATCTTTTCCTCTCCTCTTGCCTGAATTTTGAGCCTGAAACAACATTAAAACTTATATAAACAACTCTCCCTTGTTCTTTCTGGCAATCCCAGAGAGGATTTTTCAGTCATTTGCATTAAACATACACCAAAATTCTTTCTCTGAAAGCCATACAACATTTAGAAGCCAGGGCTCCCTGATGTATACATTTTTGATTCCTTATTAGCTCCTTTCATTCCATCAGATCATAGGACTTCAGAGAGCTCCAGGGTCAACAAATTCAGTACTGTGCTATCACACAATCCCTTTCATGAGACATTGAACTGGATCTTAAAATTAACTGTGTGGGATTGGGGAACTATCTTTATTCCTTTCAACCCCCCTGCTTTAAAGATATATAGGAACTGCTTCAGCTTGCCAATGATCTGCTAAGAATGACAGATTTGTGATTTTGACCTGAAATTCTAACCTAGACAACAAAAAAGGATTTCAGAATGGGCTAAGTAAGATTCCTAGAGTCACAGAATGGGTTGGGTTGGAAGGGACCTTAAAGATCACCCAGTTCCAACCCCACTGCCATGGGCAGAGACACCTTGCACTAGCCCAGGTTGCTCAAGGCCTCATTCCCCTGGTTTTGAACACCTCCAGGGAGAGGTCCATTCACAACCTCTCTGAGCAGCCTGTTCCAGTGTCTCACCACCCTCATTGTCAATAACTTCTTTCTAATCTCCAGTCTATTTCTACCCTCCTCAAGCTTCAATCCATTCCTCCTCATCCTATCACTACAAGCCCTTGTAAAAAGTCCCTCCCCAGCTCTCCTGTAGCCCCTTCAGGAACTGGAAGGTTGCTCTAAAGTCTCCCCAGAACTTCTCTTCTCTTCTCTTCTCTTCTCTTCTCTTCTCTTCTCTTCTCTTCTCTTCTCTTCTCTTCTCTTCTCTTCTCTTCTCTTCTCTTCTCTTCTCTTCTCTTCTCTTCTCTTCTCTTCTCTTCTCTTCTCTTCTCTTCTCTTCTCTTCTCTTCTCTTCTCTTCTCTTCTCCTTCTCCTTCTCCTCTCCTTCTCCTTCTCCTTCTCCTTCTCCTTCTCCTTCTCCTTCTCCTTCTCCTTCTCCTTCTCCTTCTCCTTCTCCTTCTCCTTCTCCTTCTCCTTCTCCTTCTCCTTCTCCTTCTCCTTCTCCTTCTCCTTCTCCTTCTCCTTCTCCCTCTCCTCTCCTCCAACTCTCCCTCTCCTCCCCTCCAACTCTCCCTCTCCCTCTTCTCTTCACAGTCCCAGCTCACTCCTGTCCCCATAGGGAATGTGCTCCAGCCCTCTGATAATCTTCATGGCCCTCCTCTGGTCCTGCCCCAACAGTTCCATGTCCTGCTCATGCTGGGTACACCAGGACTGGATGCACTAGTCCATGTGGGGTGTCACCAGAGCTGAGGGGCAGAATCACCTTCCTCATCCTGCTGGTCACACTGCTTTGGATGCAGCCCAGGACTTTGGATGCAGCCCAGGACATGGTTACCTCCAGGTATGCAAGAGACAATTGCTGGCTCATGTCACCCCCAGGTCCTTCTCCTCGAGACTGCTCTTGAACCACTCCTCACCCAGCCTGAATTTGTGCAGAAGCTGCAAAATAAAACCTCTGTGTGAATAACCTGGCAGCAGCAGGCAGCTCAGGACTGATGATACTACAACTGTGGCAACACAAAAGTTTCAAGTAACTAATTAAAAGAAAATAATCTCTGTTACTTTTGCCTCCCCTGCTCCAAAAATGAGTGGTTTGATTTTATATGCCAGGTGCTGCAGCCTTCAGTGGTTTTTTTTTTTACCTATTATCCATCTGAATCATAATCAGAATTAAGTATTCATTTCATTAAATATTAATGGTGTTCTGGATGTTGGCATTCATTTTACAAGCTCATGTTGAGTAACATGAAATCCACAAAATGCCCCCAGGAATTTTTTTGTGGCATCAGAAGCTAAGCAACAGAAACAAAAAGTGGCACATCAGGTCCAGGGAAACATCAATACCACTCCATTGGGGCATCTTTTGCTACCTTTCTACTAAAAAAATATGTTTTCCTTGCCAGTGGCTGCTCTCTCTCTGAGTTAAACCTCATTGAAGTCAAACCACAGCAGCTGTAAAGTGGTTTCTCTGTGTAGTAGCAGTGTGGTGAGGCCACAGCTAGAATATTGTGCCCAGTTCTGGGGCCTTCAGTTCAAGAAGGGCCTCAGGGAACTGACTGAAAGAGTCAAACATAGAGGCATAAAGATGCTGAAGGCAGTGGAACATCTCCCTGCTGAGCAAAGGCTGAGGGAGCTGAGGGATCTTAAGCTTGGAGAGGAGGATCCTGAGGGGTGACCTCATACATGTTGATAAAGATGTGCAGAGTGAGTGCCCAGAGGGTGGAGCCAGGCTCTGCTGGGTGATGCCCTATGACAGCACAAGGGGCCATGGGTACAAGATAGAGCAGAGGAGGTTCCACATGAACAAAAAGAAGATTTTTTTCCCTGTGAGAGTGACAGAGCCCTGGGACAGGCTGCCCAGAGAGGTTGTGGAGTCTCCTTTCCTGGAGACGTTCAAAACCTGGCTGGGTGTATTCCTGCCCTAGGTTATCCTGCCCTGGCAGTGGGGTTGGACTGGATGATCTTTCAAGATCCCTTCCATCCCCTAAAAGTCTGTGATTCTGTGATTCTCTAATACTTTATCTTCTCTTTTTTTTTTTTTTTCCTTAAATGTGGTGTCGAGGTCTTCTACAAAAGATGTGAAAGGAAGAATGGAAGTGGAAATCAGAGTGTTTTAGGAGAAGAACTATCACAGGCATCTCTGCTAGGAGCCTGTGTCAGTCAGAGCATGGAGATGGATTTCTCCAGGCTGCTGTATGCCTCAAAGTCGATTGAAAAAACAAACAAAAAAAAAAGAGTTTTAAATAAAAACCATTTTTTAGCAGATTGTACACAAGATAACTCAGCTTTTTAAAGCTAGAAAATGCACTCAGTGGGTCAATGAGAACAGAAATACAAACTGTTTGTGTGAGATAAATAGGTCTCTCTCCTGAAACCCTTGCAGGCAGCTTTCAGTATGCTCAGTAGCTTTGAAGGTTCCAATCAGCTTTCTGCTGCTCCTTTTTTGTTCCTACACAGCTTCAGTCTCCTTTGAGACCTTGCTGCCAATTCCCTGCTCCTCAGCATCTCACTATGACAATCTCTGCTGTGTCTGCTTTAGTCGCTTCTACTTTTCAAGTCTGTATCCCAAGGGAAGGGCCATTTTTCTTCTCCTTGTAAGGGGCTTTATCTGCCTGACCCGTTTCTTGTAGGCTGGTTGTCTTTACAAAAGAAATATATGTAAAAGGCTTCTAAGAAAACGTGGAGCCTCTCCCTATCTGTAGCTAACGAGAAATTATTAGAAGGGGAATAAACTTGGAGAATCTCCACTTCTCGTCTTGGAGGTTGGAAGGGACCTCCAGAGATCATCAGGTCCAACCCCCCTGCCAGAGCAGCATCACTTAGGGTAGTCTGCACAGGAATGCATCCAGGTGGGGTTGGAAAGGCTCCAGAGATGGAGACTCCACAACCCCCCTGGGCAGCCTGTTCCAGTGCTCTGTCATCCACATCACCAAAGAGCTTTCTTCCCAGAAAGAGAGCTTGGCCATTGGAATGTGCTGCCCAGGCAGGTGGTGGAGTCACCATCCCTGGAGGTGTTCAACAAAAGCTTGGCTGTGGCACTTGGAGCCATGATTTAGTTATCAGGAGGTATTAGGGATTAGGTAATAGGTTGGACTTGATGATCTCTGAGGTCTTTTCCACCCTGGTTGATTCTGTGTGATGCTCTGTGTGCATCTTATGACTGATCCCCTACAATGACTTCTCTGCCTATATTCCAGCTCAAAGCAAGCATTAAGAAGAGTCCTTTAAACAATAATCTTTTTACCAGTCCGTGGAATCTAAAAGCAAGTGAAATGCACATCTGAGCCTTCATTTCCCTTGCTGTGTGTAGCCATCAGGGTGCTCATCATTTCAGCAGATGTTTATCAATATCTGAGGGGTGGGTGTCAAGGGGAGGGGGCCAGGCTCTTTTGGGTGGTTCACAGTGATAGGACAAGGAACAATGTGTTCAAACTCGAACAGAGAAGATTTCAGCTCACCATGAGGAGAAACTTCTTTAGAGTGAGGGTGACAGAGCCCTGGCACAGGTTGCCCAGGGGGGTTGTGGAGTCTCCTTCTCTGGAGCCTTTCCAACCCCACCTGGATGCATTCCTGTGCAGACTACCCTAAGTGATCCTGCTCTGCTGATCTCTTGAGGTCCCTTCCAACCTCTGATGTACTGTGAGACTGTGAGCTCTGAGGTCTTTCCCAACCTGGCTGACTCTGTGATTCTGTGAACTAAATGCAGTACAGCATTAAAGAGGAAATTCAAGCTGTCATTACCCTATATGCAACGCTGTGTGCTACAGATGACTGAGAAATGCATCAATTGTCAAAACAAATGTGGTGCCACCTATCATTTGCAGGGTGATTGAACTGAGATCTGTTGATTCATAGCTTATTGGTATGCTGTGTATGGAAAGAAGGAGCTGGGATGCACTGGTTTATTTGTCAGAGAAGCTGACACAGGCACAGGGGGGGAATGGATAGGCAGGAAAAGCACTTGGTTGTTTTGCTAAACAGAAGAATTAAGGATCCATGAGGTCCAAACTGAATGGAAGGGTTATTTTTGGGGCTGTCTTAAGAAATAAAATGTGGGTGAAGGGTTTCTTCCTTTTTTTTTTTTTTTTTGTTTTTGTTCATTTCGTTGATCTGGATGTAATCTACACTAAAAGTTGGTGGCTTAGGAGGAGGTATTTTTAGGTTTTGTGAAGTAAAAACATCATAATAGGATGGGACAGAATTACAGGCTCACAGGGTGTTAGGGGTTGGGAAGGACCTCCAGAATTCATCCAGTCCAACCCCCCCTGCCAGAGCAGTACCATGGAATCCAGCACAGGTCACACAGGGACATATCCAGATAGGGCTTCAAAGTCTCTGGAGAAGGAGACTCCAGAACCTCTCTGGGCAGCCTGCTCCAGTGCTCTGTCACCCTCACAGTGAAGAAGTTCCTCCTCATGTTGAGCTGGAACCTCCTGTGCTGCAGTTTCCATCCATTGCCCCTTGTCCTATCCCAGGGTGCAAGTGAGCAGAGCCTGTCTCCCCCCTCTTGCCCCCCAGCCCTCAGATATTTATAAACATTTATTAAATCCCCTCTCAGTCTTCTTCTCTTCAGGGCTCTCAGCCTTTCCTCACAGGACATGCTCCAGTCCTTTCAGCATCCTTGTAGCTCTCCTTTGGACTCTCTCCAGCAGATCCCTGTCCCTCTTGAACTGGGGAGCCCAAAACTGGACACAATATTCCAGGTGAGGTCTCACCAGGGCAGAGCAGAGTGGGAGGAGAACCTCCCTGGATCTGCTGGACACACTCCTCTGAATGCCCCCCATTTAGTAAATCAATTTAGTAAGTATAATCTTGCTTCTGATATTTGTGATACTGTACTTTTGCAATCTTGATTCTGTATTCTTAACAGCTGGGTTTTTATCTCCACTGCCTCAGATTTAAATCCATGCCTGCTTTTTTGTATATTTTGTTGGATATTGGTTTCCTTTGGGGGAGTGAGGGGTGGAATTATATTTATGCCTCTCCCCAGCCATCAGTGTCTGCATGTGAACAGTGGACTTTCAGCTTCACAGTGTAAATCTCTTCCACCAGAGCTCTGCTGTTGTAATTATCACAGATGGCAACAGGAGTAAGTGGTTTATCTCAGTGGTCCAGGTGCTTGAGAGAGATGCAGAGCACAAGAGACATATGAATGAGCACCCACGTTGCACAGACAGCACAGACAACAACTTCAGTGAAGGTGTTCCTTTCTTGAAGGTACTCTGTCTGATTGAGGACTGAATTATGGATCCACCACGTTACTGATGACAGCAGATTGCGTTTTAAAGGGGAAGAAGCTCCAGCATATGTGGAAATACCTGCACTTGAGCAGGCAGTGTGAGCTTCCAGTCCAAAAGGCCAACCACAGCCTGGGCTGCAGCCAAAGCAGCGTTGGCAGCAGAGCCAGAGAGGTGATTCTGACACTGCTCTGGTAAGACCTCACCTGGAGCACTGCATCCAGCTCTGGAGCCCTCAATATAGGAAGGACATGGACCTGATGGAGAGAGTCCAGAGGAGGGAAAAAAAAAAATGCTCAGGGAGTTGGAGCAGCTCTGCTATGAGGATAGGCTGAGGGAGCTGGGGGTGTTCAGCCTGGACAAGAGGAGGTCCAGGGAGACCTTCCAGTACCTGAAGGGGGCTACGAGAAGGTTGGAGAGATACTGTTTGCAAAGGCCTGCAGTGATAGAATGAAGGGCAATGGCTTCAAACTAGAGCAGAGCAGATTCAGATTGGTTGTTAGGAACAAGTTCTTTACTATGAGGTTGGTTAACACTGCAACAAGTTGCCCAGGGAGGTGACTGGGGCCCCAACCCTGGAAATATTCAAAGTGAGGCTGGACAGGGCTCTGGGCAGCCTGATCTATTTGAGTATGCCTCTGCTGAGTGCAGAGGGGGTTGGACTGGATGAGCTTTGGAGGTCCTTTCCAACCCAGACCATTCTATGATTCTACAAAACCAAACCAAGCCAACACCAAAAGCAAACCAAAACAGACCCAAGATGAAGCAAAACAAAACAGAACAGAACAAAGTGGAACAGAACAGAACAAAGTGACACAAAACAGAACAAAGTGGAACAAAACTAAACAAAGTGAAACAAAACAGAACAAAGCAAAACAAAACAAAAAGAAGCAAAATGAAACAAATCAAGGCAAAGCAAAGTGAAACAGATCAAGACAAAGCAAAACCAAAGCCAAGCATTAAAATAAAGAGGAGATTGTCAGTGAGTGTTCAGATAAAGTCCTTCAAATGTTTGTTGGTAACAGTGCTCCATCTGCCCAATGGCTGGAGCAAACTTTGTCTTCATAGATGTGCAATGAAGCTTAACTGATGAAAATATTTTAGACAGTTTCAGATGGGGAGGGACAGACATAATAAAGAAGTAATATTCTTGTGTCTGAGTCCAGGGTGGGACAAATATTAGACTACAAGAAATATTAGGGCTACAAAAAGGATGGATAAAGACTGTTCACAAAGGCCTGCAGTGACAGGACGAGGGGCAATGGCTTCAAACTAGAGCAGAACAGATTTATTTTAGCTATCAGCAAAAAATTCTTCAATATGAGGGTAGTGGAACACTGGAACAGGTTGCCCAAGGGAGGTGGTTGAGGCTCCATCCCTGGAGATGTTCAAGGGGAGGCTGGACAGGGCTCTGAGCAACCTGATCTAGTTGAGGATGTCCCTGCTGAGTGCAGAGAGAGTTGGGCTAAGAGACCTTTGGAGATCCCTTCCGGCCTGGACCATTCTATGAGGCCTGGACCATTCTATGATTTTATATAAAAGCAGAGAAATGGACAATGGACAAAAAATAGCTAGGAAATGGGATATTTGCTGCTGCCAGCTTTTAAACAAATTGTTGGCTTTTATTAGTTTAATGGCTTGGGTTCTTTCCTTCCACCTCCACCCTGTGTACCTACAACAAAGCACACGTATAAAGGATTCAGATATGTTTGGAGTGACACAGCTATTTCAGCAGGACTTTTGTCTTTTTTTTTTTTCTTTCTCTTGAAGAGAGTTTCAGTTAGAAAAATAGACTTGACATGTTCTTATGTGCATGTGAAACCCTCTTCCTATTCCCCTTCTGTCATTCCTCAGGCCTTGCCAGGCAGGAAGTGATAAACATGGTTTCAGAGGACAAATTTCTTGCAGGAAAATGACCACATTATGAAAACTCAGAAACTTGCTCCTCTGGGCAACCTGATCTAGTCTCTGGGCAACCTGATCTAGTCTCTGGGCAACCTGATCTAGTCTCTGAGCAACCTGATCTAGTGGAGGATCACAGAATCCTCAGGGTTGGAAGGACCTCAAGGCTCAGCCAGCTCCAACCCCTCTGCCATGGGCAGGGACACCTCACACCACAGCAGGTTGCTCACAGCCACCTCCAGCCTGGCTGCAAAAGCCTCCAGGCATGAGGCTTCCACCACCTCCCTGGGCAACCTCTGCCAGTCTCTCACCACCCTCATGGGGAAGAATTTCTTCCTAATGTCTAATCTAAATCTCTCCTGCTCTAGCTTGTGTCCATCTCCCCTGGTCCTATCACTGCCTGACACCCTAAAGAAGTCCCTCCCCAGCTTTCTTGTAGCCCTCTTCAGATCCAGGCTGCCCCACTGCAGGGGGTTAGGACTAAATGGCCTTTGGAGGTGCCTTCCAGCCCAGAATATTTTAGGATCCTGTGATTATTTCTGTGTTAGTGATAAGCACTCTATGGAACACAGCTTTTAGTCTAAAAATCACTTCCCTAAGAGAGGAAATACCCATGGAAATTTGCATACAGCAGAGGGTTTGCTTGCTCATTAATACCCAAATTGCATCTGATAATATCCTCCATGAGTAGCTCAGCCTGGCAGTGTGGTATCATTTGGTAACTTATTGTGCCTACCTTATGTTTTTCCCCTGAAAGTTTTTGTTTTTGTTTTTGTTTTGCATCTTCAGCAGAATCCTTGCTGCTATTAAACCTTCTTTTGTTTCAAAGACACAAACAAAATGACCATTGCTTAACTTAAAATGATGGAATGCTGCCTTAATCTGGAACAAAACCTTGATGAATGCCAGCTGAGCAAGAGAGAAGCATTTGTGGCTGTGTTTAAGAGACATAGAATCCAAAGGCAGAGGGCCAAATGTGTCTTGGGGAGGGGGAGGGGGGCACTTCTTTATAATGAGATGAAGAATCAGAGCAATGATTACAGTAATTCAGATCAAAATACTTTCCAGGATTCCAGGAAGTTTACATAAACTACATTAGCTGGAGCCATTACAACTCCAAATGCTACCATGCATTCCATTATAATTGACCTCACCCAAAACTTACAGAGATCAGAGAGATATTCTGGAAGTGTTTGGATGCTGTCCTCTTCTCATTCAGGTTTAACAGACACTGAAACAACAGCATTTTGTCTTCCTGTATTTGCAGCATGAATAAATGAAATATTTTGGAGTCTGAAAGTCCCACAGCAAGAGTCTATCTTTAGAGAACCACGGAATCATAGGCTGGGCTGGAAGGGACCTCAAGGATCATCCAGTCCCAACCCCCCTGCCATGGGCAGGGACACCTCACACCACAGCAGGTTGCTCACAGCCACCTCCAGCCTGGCTGCAAAAACCTCCAGGGATGAGGCTTCCACCACCTCCATGGGCAACCTCTGCCAGGCTCTCATCACCTTCATGGGGAAAAACTTCTTGCTAACATCCAATCTGAATCTACCCACTTCTAGTTTTGCTGTATTCCCCCTGGTCCTATCACTCCCTGACATCCTAAAAAGTCCCTCCCCAGATTTCTTGGAGCCCCCTTAAGATGCTGGAAGGCCACAAGAAGGTCTCCTTGGAGTCCTCTCTTCTCCAGACTACACAACCCCAACTCTCTCAGCCTGTCCTCATAACACAGGAGCTCCAGCCCTCTGCTCACCCTCGTGGCCCTTCTCTGGACACCTTCCAACACCTCCAGATCTTTCCTGTAATACCCATTACCTTATCAGTCCATGTCCCTGATATGGCTGGCATGCCATGGTTCATTTGCATTTTCTTTCTCTCCATCTCCCTGTACTCTATTAACCAGTTTCACTTCAGAACACCAAGGGAATACATGGCATAAGGTGTCAGGATTTGGTGTGACTTGGATTGCTGATGTTGCTCTCCAGATGGCTCTTCTGTTTTGAATTGGGTGTGCCTGCAGGCAGCCAGTTATAATTTCAGGCAGCAGTCTGCTACTGCAAGAAGGCAACAAGCAACAAATGTTACTGCAAGGGAAAATCATGGAGCTGAAATTGCATGCAAGTCTCAGCAAATTTTTCTTTGCTTAGAGGGTGTACTTGCTGCTGCTTCCAAATAACTTCTGGCTATTGTAGGGGGGGAGGAAAAGAAAGAAAAAACAAAAGGAAAAAAAGAAAGAAAAAAAAAAGAAAAAAAAGGAAAAGGGAAGGGAAGGGAAGGGAAGGGAAGGGAAGGGAAGGGAAGGGAAGGGAAGGGAAGGGAAGGGAAGGGAAGGGAAGGGAAGGGAAGGGAAGGGAAGGGAAGGGAAGGGAAGGGAAGAAAGGAAAATAGAGAGGAAAGGGAAAAAAATGTAAAGGAAAACAAGAAAGGATAGGAAAACAAGAAAGGGAAAGGAAAACAAGAAAGGAAAAGAAAAACAAGAAAGAAAGGAAAAGAAAAACAAAGGAAAAGAAATAAAGGAAAAAAATAAACCTGACCAAGAAAATTGCTGAATTTTGCAGAAATACACCAAACTGAATGTGTGCAAGAGGTCAATGTCACTTGCAATTTACTATTTGCAACAGACTGATATAGCCACTAAAGGTTAAAAAAAGTGTTCCTGTAATACAAATCCCAACATAGCATCAACCCTCTGTCAAAAACTTTGCTTTTCTCTTGGCTTTCTCTTTAAACAACAACTCTTTTCTCAAGCTGTTCTAAATGGCAACCAGCTTCAGGTGTACCTAATGGTCCTGGTTTGTCAGGATGCATTCTTCCAAAAGACAAAATTTAATTAATACTGGGGAAAAGAAAAAAAAAAAAAAAAAAAAAAGAAGGAAATCTCTTTCAGAGAAATAAGATTCTCTTACAATCTTGCTTCTTTCTATATTAAACTCTTCACATTTATTTTAAAAGCTCTGCATCCTCTTGCTGTTGTGCATTAAGTCTGGCTATGGGACTTTTTCTCCAAGCCAGATGAAACTGGTGAAACCAAGTGAGGCTTCCCCTTTCACAGGATTCCAGGATGTTAGGGGTGGAAGGGACCTCTGGAGATCTTCCAATCCAACCCCCCTGCCAGAGCAGGACCAGAGAATCCAGCACAGGTCATACAGGAACACATCCAGACAGGGCTGGAAAGGCTCCAGAGAAGGAAACTCCACAACCTCTCTGGGCACAGTGCTCTGTGACCCTCACAGTGAGGAAGTTTCTCCTCATGTTGAGGTGGAACCTCCTGTGCTGGAGTTTATATCCATTACCCCTTGTCCTATCACAGGGTTCAAGTGAGTAGAGTCTTTCTCCTCCTTCTTGACCCCCAGCCCCCAGATATTTATAAAAAATTTATTAAACCCCCTCTCAGCCTTCTTGTCTCCAAGCTAACCACCCCCAGGGCTCTCAGCCTCTCCTCCCCAGGCACTGCTCCAGGCCCTTCAGCATCCTTGCAGCCCTCCCTTGACCTCTCTTGAGCAGATCCCTGTCCTTCTTGAACTGGGGAGCTCGGAACTGGATGTAATACTGCAGGTGAGGTCTCAGCAGGGCAGAGTAGAGGGGGAGGAGAACCTCCCTGGCTCTGCTGGCCACACTCCTCTGAATGCCCCCCAGGACCCCCTTGGCCTTCTTGGCCCCCAGGGCACATTGCTGTGCCATGCAGAACTTGTTGCCCACCAGCACTCCCAGCTCCTTCTCCTTGGGGCTGCTCTCCAGCAGATCATCTCCTAACCTATCCTGCTGCAGTTTATTCTTCCTTCCCAGATGTACCCTTGCTTAATTATCTAACCCAACAAAAAGAGTAAAAGAAAAAACCCTCCAACCCACAGAAATAACCAGAAAAATCTACAGATGGTACAGACTTGCTTCATCCATTAGTCTGAGTGATATTATGGCAAAAGATATTCTGACAATTTCTTTTTTCCCATTAAACCTGTGGCTTGTCTTCAGGTTGCTGAGAGTGAATTTTGTGTAGCAGTCTCTGAGAACATAGAGGAAAGAGCAGAAGGAGTGAAGATAAAAATTAACAATGGCCTTTTGTGGATTTCAGAAGCCTTTCTGTTTGTTGTTACCCATGTAGGGATTAATCTCTCCTTATCTGCTCTCCTAGAAACTCTAAATTAGCAGCACTAATACTTCAGAGGGACATTCTCTGAAGTCATCAGTGGGCAGATAAAGATAAAAAAATAAAACCCAACCTACCTCTCATCTTTGTTCATCTTGTGTCACTACAGATCTCACTGCACTGCATTTGTTCAAGGAGCAAGACTCATAAATATATTCCTCTCACTCTCTTCCTTCATGGCTGTGATCTTCTCCAGTATGATTTATTCAGTTAGGAATTGTAGGTAAAATACTTTGTTATCCTTTCTGTCATTTCTTATTGAATAAACAGGGAGGTGTTGGAAGAGAGACATAGTCTGTGTGTGTGTACTCTACTCTGCCCTGGTTGAGGCTGCATCTGGAATATTGTGTCCAGTTCTGGGCCCCACAGTTCAAAAAAGGACCTCAGGGAACTGCTTGAAAGGGTCCAGCACAGAGCCACAAAAATGATGAAGGGAATGGAAGATCTTCCTTAGGAGGGGAGTCTGAGGGAGCTGAGGGCTCTGGAGCTTGGAGAAGAGGAGCCTGAGGGGGAGCTCCTTGCTGGGGATGAAGCTGTGCAGGGGGAGTGCCCAGAGGCTGGAGCCAGGCTCTGCTGGGTGATGCCCAAGGACAGCACAAGGGGCAGTGGTGGAAGCTGAGGCAGAGGAAGTTCCATGGAAACAGGAGGATTTTTTTTTTTTTTCACTGTGAGGATGATAGAACACTGGAACAGGCTGCCCAGGGGGGTTGTGGAGTCTCCTTCTCTGCAGATATTCAAAAGCCACATGGATGTGTTCCTGTGTGATCTGCTCTAGGTGATTCTGCTCTGGCAGTGATGACCTTTGGAGGTCCCTTTGGGCCCCTATCATTCTGTGATTCTCTGTACTGTTTAGAAAGTCCAAATAATTGGCTGAAGTAGATTTTTTTTTTTTCTATGCAGGCTTTCTTGGGTTGATTGCTCTGATCTTTACACCTGTCTGAGTCCCTTGCTTTTTCTCCCAGAGCCATTGCAGAGCATGCTCAGACAGCAGTTTCTGTCAATGAGCCTTTTCCCAGCATCTCCAGTCTCTAATGGCAACTGGAACCTTCTCAAGCATCAGCTGAAGAAATAATTCTAAGTGGAGGAACAGTATTTTACTCTTCCCTGGGGCACGATTGCTGTGATTAGCTACATCTGCCCAAATGTTCAAGTGCATGATGCATCTGTTGCCTGACAAAAAGAAAAAACAAAGGTGAAAACCAAACAGCACAGAAAGCTCTTCAACCCTGACTGCCCCTTGGTAAAAGCAGCAGAAATTGAACAGCTTTGTAAATGTCAACCTGAGGCGTGGAGGTGTCTCCTTCCCTGTTCACATACCACCAGATGAGGCTTGAAACCAGGTCTGGAAGAGAAGTTTTACAACCAAGTGTGTGTAAGGGGCAGGGAGGAGTGCACCTTTATTTCTGCCTGAGATGATTTGCATAGTGCTGCTTTGTAAAGGTGTGGTGGGTTGAATATCCCCCTCCCAGTTTGCCAGAGCAGCTCAGTCAGAAGCAAATGAAAGCTGTATTTACATGCAAAAACTACAATCTGCAATGGAATGCAATGAACATGTACAAAATATACAATATTTACAGTATCTACAGGGATTGACAATTAATGAACAGCACAAGGACCCTCCCTGGTCAAAGACCAGGGGAGATGCAACAGCTTCCCCCCCTCTGCCTTCCCCCTTATTCCCCTGTACACAAGGGACAAGAGAAAGGAGCAGAGAAAGTTGCTGTTAGACTTAGCAAAAACAATGCAGCCAAGGTCAAGGAGAAGCCATTTAGTACCTCCCAGAGTGAAGAAGTGAGAAGAAGAGAAATTGTTTTGGGAACCAGATCTTATGGTAGATATCTCTGTAATAGGACTGCTTAGAATTATCTTTCTTTTCCTTTTTTACACCCAACAGTAATTTATTTACATTTTCCTACTTTCTAGATTGGGTGTTATGAGCAAGTTCTTTACCTTGAGGGCAATGGAACACTGGAACAGGTTGCCCAAGGAAGTGGTTGAGGCCCCATCCCTGGAGATATTCAAGGTGAGACTGGACAAGAAAACCTGATCTAGTTGAGGATGCCCCTGCTGACTGCAGAGGGAGTTGGACTGGATGACCTCTTGGAGGTCCATCCAGCCCAGCCCATCCTGTGATCTAAATGCATATATTAATCTATACAAGATACAGAGGAACAAAAGCACTTAGTGCTGGTATCAGTCATGATCAGGCCTGAAATATAATGAGTTGAACTGCCAGATTCTGCATCTGGAGCAGAGAAAAGATGGGCACAAGTATAAACAGGGAGAGGAGTGGATGGAGAGCAGTAAAAGGTTTGGGGCTGCTGGTTGCCAGCAGTCTCAATATGAGGCAGCTGGGAGCCAAGAGGGCAAACCACATCCTGGGGTGCATCAAACACAGCCAGAGAGGAAAAAGAGGTGAATATTCCACTGTATTTGGCATTGCTCTGGCCTCAGCTTGAGTGCTGTGTGTACTTCTGAGCCCCTTCCCCCAAATTTATCTAGCTGAATGCAACCAAAAGGCCAAATCATAGAACCAGTCAGGGTTGGAAGGGACCACAAGGATCATCTAGTTCCAACCCCCCTGCCAATCATGACTGCTCTTGTCTTCTTGTCCCAATGAACTTCATTATGCACATTAAAAAGTGCAACTGCAAATGTTATTGCTGCATAAAAAAGCTGATGCAAGTCCATTCTATTGTCATTATCTAGGTTCCAAACTATAAAGGCATTTTTCAAAGGGTTTCAGGTAGGCAGTTGATTTCAGGCAGGGTGGAATTGCTTTTCTCTTGATCACATTAAATTCGTACAGCATCTTCATATCAGCCTCTTACCTCTGAGATTAAACTTTTTCTCCTGACTGAGTCTTGGTTGCTAATTTGGTCAGGGTTAGAATCCGACTCGGCTCCTTTTGGCCCAAATGAAGAATAAATTAAGGCAGAAAGCTGAAAAGTGT
Source organism: Indicator indicator (assembly GCF_027791375.1). Lineage (NCBI taxonomy): Eukaryota > Metazoa > Chordata > Aves > Piciformes > Indicatoridae > Indicator > Indicator indicator. The sequence goes on from NC_072015.1 coordinate 2,513,638, forward strand.
TGCTCTGTCTAAAAGACCCTTTGGGTTGGGGAAGAAATTTTAATTTTATTTTAAGTGAGTTTAATCACAGTTAAATAATGCTGGACCACCAGAATATTTGGTTAATTGGGTAGAGACGTGGAACGTAGCAGAGGTAATTTGTCAGGCTAAGGAAATTTCAGAGTGATTCAATTTTCTTTGCACGCACACACACACACACACACAAAAAACCTACCCTCCACCCTCTGCAGGGAATGTTAAGCACATTATTTATCCTCTTGACATCAGTTTTAGCTGAGTTATCATGTGAACTAAGTCAATAAAATGTGCTGCTAAGATCATTTCACAGGAAGAAGTTGGGCTCTGCAAGAAGGATGAGGATTCTTCTTCTTGTTTTTATTTGCCCCTCGTGGGTACCACACCACTCAAAGGTAAATGTCTTTACCTGTGTCAGATTGTGTTCTGTCCCTAGAGGGTTTTAAGGCCAGGCTGGATGGGGCTCTGAGCATCCTGCTCTAGTGTGAGGTGTCCCTGACCACATCAGAGGGGTTGGAACTAGATCACAGAATCATAGAATTGTTAGGGTTGGAAGGGACCTCAAGGATTATCCAGTTCCAACCCCCCTGCCATGGGGAGAGACACCTCACACTAGAGCAGGTTGCTCAGAGTCATAGTTGATCCTTGAGATCCCTTCCAGCTCTGAAAATTCTATGATTTTATGATTACTTTTGAACCTATTTAAAGAAAGTCTAATCCTTGCAAAGTATGAAACTGATGGAATCTAAAGGTCTAAATGTTGAAAGAAGTTGAGAAATACATTTAGAAGGCCACATTTTTAATAGAGTAAGAGTGGATTATCTTTCTAACCTGGTCTGCAAAGGTGATCAAAGTGCTTCTGAACTCTAAATAGGTTCTTATTCTCCAAGAATTGCCCTAAAAGCTCATAGGTGTTGCTAAAAGCTTTCAGCAAGAGAAAAACTTCGTTGTCATAGAACAGTTTGGGTTGGAAGGGACCTGAAAGATCATCTAGTTCCACTCTCCCTGCCATGAGCAGGGACACCTTCCACTAGAGCAGTTTGCTCCAGGATGTGTACTACCTGGCCTTGAAAGCTTCAAGGGAGGGGACATCCACAGCTTCCCTGGGCAGCCTGTCCTGGTATCTCACCACCATCTTTATTTTGGCATACCCTGTCAAGATATTAAAACCCATATGGCCTCAAGCTATGACTGGGTAGGTTTAGACTGGACATTAGGAAGAAGTTTTTCCCATCAAGAGTGATCAGGGATTGGAATGTGCTGCCCAGGGAGGTGTTGAAGTCACCAACCCTGGATGTGTTTCAAGGTGGTTTGGATGTGGTGCTTGGGGATATGGTTTAAGGGTGAACTTCGTAGAGTAGGTTTCTGGTTTGGACTTGGTGATGCTGAGGGCCTTTTTCAACCTGAACCTTTCTTTGATTCTGTGATGTCATTGAACCTAAGATCTTCAGATCTAGAGGTAGCCCTGACTGGGTATGGCTGAAACAAACCATTGACCATTGCAATAGGCTGCCCTGAGAGGTGGTGGAGTCACCATCCCTGGAAGTGTTAAAAAAAAAAAGACTGGATGAGGCACTTGATGCCATGGTTTAGTTGATTAGATGGTGTCAGGTGATACGTTGGATGTGATGATCTCAAAGGTCTTTTCCAACCTGGTTAATTCTTTGATTCTGTGGTTTGCTTAAAACAGGGCGAAGAAGTGTGCAGGGTGGAAGTTTAGGCTGGATGTTAGTAAGAAGTTCTTCAGAGAAAGAGAGACTGCTCTTTGGAATGTGCTGCCCAGGCAGGTGGTGGGGTCAGTGTCCCTGAAGTTGTTGAAGAAAAGCCTGGATGAGGCACTTAGTGCCATGATCTAGTTGATTGGATAGGGTTGGGTGATTGGTTGGACTTGATCTTGGAGGTCTCTTCCAACCTGGCTGATTCTGTGATTCTGTGGTTGAGAGCAGCACAACCATCCAAAAACAAACTCAGGGCTATTTTTGTTTTGTTAACTATTTCCTTCTTTTTTTGAGGTTCCTTTGCCTCTTGAGAATGTAACATGAGGGCCTAAGCAATGCAGAAGCAGTTAAGTACTCTTGTGCCACCAATGTGTGCCCAGAACTATAGAAGGGAAGAAACCCAACCAAACTATAGTCATCATATTTACATACCTTTAAATGGAGGAGCTAGCTTCTTCTTTTCCCTTTTTTATGAAGCTTTCAATCTCATTTTTTTTCTTAATTAGCTCTATCTCAGCTTAATCAGGTTCACCACAGCCAAAAAAAAAGGCAACTAAATGGCTTTTTTTTTTTTAATATTGGAAAGGAGCAGCAGCATTAAGAATATTCTTTCAACCCAAAAGTGTGTGATTATGTAACTTCTCCCTTTAAAAGGTTTGTCACAGATCCCAAACACAAAAAGGCTTTCATGAATCTTCTTATCCCTTTATCCTCTTTAATCCAGTTGATCTTAAGAGCAGGGATACTGATCCAGCAGCAGGATGTCACCTATAACTTAGCCATCTTTACAGCCCTCCTCAGGGGCTCTGCAAAACACATGATGCCAGAATGATTTTCATGCACAGAAATCTTCTCCTCTTCTGATCAATGCAAAATTTTGAATTCAGTAGAGCTGCTCTAAATCTATATGGCCACAGTAAGGAATACAACTGGTCCCACTGTCTGCAAACAACTTGTTTCTAATGCTTAGTAAAAGGGTCTTAGTACCCCAAGGACATTAGGTCTCCCCAGTCAATCCTCTTCTCCAGGCTGAACAACCCCTCTCCAGCAGGTCTCTGTCTCTCTTGAACTGGGGAGCCCCAAACTGGACACAGGATTCCAGCTGTGGTCTCAGCAGGGCAGAGCAGAGAGGTAGAAGAACTTCCCTAGCCCTGCTGGACACAGCTTTCTTGATCCATCCCAGGATCCCATTGGCTCTCCTGGCCACCAGAGCACATTGCTGTCCCATGCAGAACTTGCTGCTCACCAGCACTCCAAGGTCTTTCTGTGTGGAGCTGCTTTCCAGCAGGGCAGCCTCTAACCTGTCCTGGTGCCTGTTGTTATTCCTCCCCAGATGCAGGACCCTGCACTTGTCCTTATTAAACTCCATGAGGTTTGCCTGCAGCCAGCTCTCAGCCTGTCCAGGTCATGTTGGATGGCAGCACAGCCTGAGGGGTGTCAGCCAACCCCCCCAGCTTTTTATTTCCTGAATGCCTAGTCTTTCCCAAAAGCACAAGTGAAATGGAAAGGCTAAATTTCAGAGATGCTCTGAAGCGAAAATGCCAGGATTTAGTAACATGTTGAACGTGAGAGATAAAGGACAAAAAAAAGTGTCTGCCAGAATAATAGGTTACCTGTTTAGGTGATGAGAGGGATTACAGGCTTATGTGCCATGATGGGAAAGGATGCCAAGGTGAGGGCATCTGAATGGTTCATTATTTGCTGCCATCCCTCTAGAAGGCCTGCATTTCTGTTGCATAGTGATTGTCAGAACTGAATATGCATGTCAGGCATTGAGCAATGCCAAAGCTTAAGGTGGGATAGGTAGGATGCCCAGAATTTCCATGTGGAGATTGCATTTTGGCTGGTTTATGTATAAGGTGTCATACAGGAGAACAGAGGAGATCAAAACACACCACCAGAAATATTAAGAGATGTCAGACAACTTTCCTTTATGTTACAGACTCGACTGCAACCTCTGTATTAAAACAACTTAGATGTGTTTCCAAATAAAGCTACATCCCTGGTATCCTGGGATGTATCAGGAAAGCTGTGTCCAGCAGGGCTAGGGAAGTTCTTCTACCTCTCGACTCTGCCCTGCTGAGACCACAGCTGCAATCCTGTGTCCAGTTTGGGGCTCCCCAGTTCAAGAGAGACAGAGACCTGCTGGAGAGAGTCCAAGGGAGAGCCAGGAGGAGGATTTGGGGACTTGAGCATCTCCCCTGTGAAGAGAGACTGAGAGCCCTGGGGCTGTTAGTCTGGAGAAGAGAAGGCTGAGAGGGATCTGATCAATGTCTATCAATATGTGAGGGGTGGGTGTCAAGGGGAGGGGACCAGGCTCTTTTGGGTGGTACAGAATGATAAACCAAGGAACAATGGGTTCAAACTTGAACATAGAAGATTTCAGCTCAACACGAGGAGAAACTTCTTTAGAGTGAGGGTGACAGAGCCCTGGAGCAGGCTGCCCAGGGGGGTTGTGGAGTCTCCTTCTCTGGAGCCTTTCCAACCCCACCTGGATGCATTCCTGTGCAGACTACCCTGAGTGATGCTGCTCTGGCAGGGGGGTTGGACCTGATGATCTCTGGAGGTCCCTTCCAACCTCTGATATACTGTGAGACTGTGATCCCTGGATATATTTAAGGCCAGGCTGGATGTGGCTCTGGGTGACCTGCTCTAGTGTGAGACGTCCCTGTGCATGGCAGAGGGGTTGGAACTGGATGATCCTTGAGGTACCTTCCAACCCTAACAATTCCATGAATCTATGATATTATGATTCTATCCACTGGCAAAAGCTCCCACCTTGCTCAGCATTTCAGGCTAAGACAGAGTAGTTTGGCCACATTGCATCTTCTATGCATTCTATGATTCTAACAGAAATAATGGTGAAACAGTGGAAGAAGAGTGTGGCCATTTCAAAATCCCTTTTCTTCTCTGATTTCAGGTTCATCATTTCCTACTCTTTCTATGTAACAAAGAGGAGGGCCACAAAGGTGACCAGAAGGCTGGATCACCTCCCCTATGGTGACAGGCTGAGAGAACTGGAGCTGTTCAGCCTGGAGAAGGGAAGGCTACAGGAACACCTTGTATCATGAAGGGCTCTTCAAGAAAGCTGGAGGGGGAGTTCTTACAAGGGGTTGTAGTGGTAGAACAAGAGGGAATGCTTTGGAGCTTCAGGAGGGTGAATTTAGAATGAAGAAATGATTGAGAGCTTATTTCTGTTTAGGTTGTGGTAAGATCCAGTGGTGGGGACAGGGCAGAGATAATAACTTGCTAGCTGGTAACAGCCTTCTGGGCTCTTTGTTCAGGGGAGGTGTAGAGGGGGGTTTGAACAGGGGAGGTCTGGGCTGTTGTGTACAGGGTGGGTAGCAGGGTTGTTGTCTAGTTGTATATATGCATTTGTGCAAGTTTATTACCTTTTATAAAAATAATAATTTCATTTAACTTCCAAATTCTGTGTAGTGTGGGGATTTACTCCTTGGGGTAAATTCTAAGTTGTGCAAAACCAACCCACAGCACCAGCTTTGAGTACTGACTTCTGAATCATATCTTGATATCCCTACCTTGATATCTCTACCTCATTGGAAGTCATGGATGAGGCACTCAATGCCATGGTTTAGTTGATTTAGATAGTGTTGGGTGATAGGTTGGACTTGATGATCTTGAAGGTCTTCTCCAACCTGGTTAATTCTGTGATTCTGTGATTTTTTTTTTTTTTCCTCTGTAAATTCAAATCTGATTAAATTAGCTGATTTTAGTGTGTTAATTTCCTGTGGTAAAGGCTACCTTCATTAAATGAAATGGAAAATTTTAAATAGAGGGAAGCAAGAGTGAAAAAGTAAGAGGGATTTATGTCTTTCTGGCGAGAATTTTTGCTGCTCAGTGTCATGGTACATGGGGATGGACCAAGCCTAGGCTGTGAGCCTGGTGGTGGGAGTCAGGATCAGCCCTAGTGAGGGAAACCAGGGTCAGACGTGGCCTAAGGGTGGCTGGGCAGAGCATGAGGGTGGATGGAAGGAGGATGGGCAGAACCTGTCAGTTCCCTCAAGGCCATTAAGTCTGTTCTATGATGAAAAAAAAAATTACAATAATATTGCAAATTTCATTAGATATTGGAAAGTTTCCTCCCACTGGATCTAATTTTGTTCTCCTTTTAAGCCTGAATGTTGCTGATTGCATGGGCATACTATAATTTAGCCTGTAAAACTGTCAGAGGAGACAAAATCTGCTGTGGTTTTAACCTCAACAGCATCAGAAGCTAACTCTAAGTTATTCACTTTAGCAAAACTTTCCAGAATGTAGACCTTTTCTAGAGCACAGAATAAATTGAAGCATTCCCATTAGGAACAAACTGGAAATATAGTGAGTTGTAAAGACGATTTTTTTTTTTGAGGTATGTGTTGAATGCACCCTTGCAGCTAGGGGTACTCATATTGCTGAAAAAAAAAATATTTGTAGCTTTCTCTGCAGTCTCCTTTATGTTCCTAATTATTATCTTTATCTTTCCCCCCACCCTGCTCCTTTTCTATAATTTATTTGGAGGAGGTAGAAATAGATCTCTTAAATATGCATAAATAAAACTCATTATCCAACAGTCTTATGATAGGACAATGTTGCTTATTTAACACTAGACAGTTTATCAGTTTAAAATTTGGAAGACTAATTCTGTTTTTTAGTGGCTGCTATGTTTACTGCAAGATTTCTGTTCTTTCTGCCCATACATGTTGTTGTTCTTGCGACTTGTCTTAGGTCTGAGTGAGGCAGATTGCTCTTTTACCTCTTCCACAAGGGGAAAAGAAAAAGTGTTCACACAGAGGACTGTATAGGATAGGAAAGTTTAAATGGAAGTGCTCTTTACAAGCTTCATGCAACAGTACAAAGCTTAACTACACAAAATCCATAGTCTGGGTTTAACACAGAACCCCATTAAGCCAAAGACCTCCCTTTAAACCAGCCCAACAAACTGAAGCCTTCATGCCCCACCCCCACACCAAACTTCTCTATTCTCCATACCACACTATGGTGACACAGCAAAAATTCGTCTTGGCAGCTCCAGAAATCAATTAGGCAGCTCCAAGACCCAATTAGGCAGCTCCAAGCCTAATAGGCAGCCAAGGCTGACACTATGCCACCCCCACAGGAGAGAAGAGCCTGCATGTCCTTCTTTGGAGAAGAGAGGGAGGGAAAAGGGAAGAAAAGCGATTCTGCAGCCAGTTTTATATGGATGTAGGTTTTACAGGAATGAAATACATTTTTCTGGTCCACCTCCTAGAGGCTGTGGACCTCCTGGAGGTCTGTAAATTTGTGGTTTCTTAAATGTACCTCAGCCTCAAACTACCACAAAACTGAACAGAGAAGTGAAATCATGGAGCGCTGATAAGAAGGCAAGTAAAAAGCAGTTCTGTATGACTGAACTATCAGAGCAGAAAGAGATGGGACTTATGGGTGAGGTAAGTGAGAGGCAAAGGGCTTAACTGTTGGGTAGCTGCACAGATTGAATCATAGAATCAGTCAGGGTTGGAAGGGACCACAAGGATCATCCAGTTCCAAACCCCTTACATGGGCAGGGACACCTCACACTGCATCAGGCTGGCCAGAGCCTCATCCAGCCTGACCTTAAACATGGAGCCATTGACAGCCATTCTTTGGGTGCAGCCATCAAGCCATTTTTTTATCCATCTAGTGGCCAACACATCAAATCCATATGTCACCAGCTTGGAGACCAGGATGTGGTGTGGGGCAGTGTCGAAGGCTTTGCTCAGGATACATGATAATGATGCATGAGATACAGGATACATGAGTGCCCCTATGAAGACAAGCATGAGATTGAACAGATATTTCTTTTCTTTTACATCACAGTTCATGCTCACTTCAAATTTGATCAGGTTTACTGTTGGTGAGGGATTTGTCTTTTGATCAAAGAAGGAATGGAATAACATAAAACCAAATTGGATCCCTGTCCTTTGATAGGTGTTAACAAACTTTTAGCAACTTTCTCGAAAGAACAGACTTCTGTTTCTTTGAGCACAGTTTGAAAGGATCTTTCTGGGTAATAACTCCTTAGCAGACAATTAAAGAGATAACTTTTACTGTCTGCTAACTGCTGTAACCTTCCTGCAAATTCCCTTTATTGGACCCCTCTATGGTAAGCAGTTAAATCTGGCAGCTATTGAGATGGGGAAGTTAAGTACTGTCAGAATGGTTGTTGACATTAAGGGGATAAAGTTTATTATCATCTTTTAGGACTAATATTCTGGAATACATGGGGAGACCTTGCAATACTTGAAGAGAGCCTACAAGAAAGCCTGGAAGAGACTTTTTTACAAGAGCTTGTAGTGATAGGGAGAGAGAGAAGGAATTGAAGCTTAAGGAGGTTAGATTTAGTCGGGAGACTAGAAAGAAATTCTTTACAGTGAGGGTGGTGAGACACTGGAACAATTGGCCCAGGGTGGTTGTGGATATCCCCTCCCTGGAGATGTTAAAGGCTGGACTGTATGAGGTCTTGAGCAACCAGGGCTAGTGGAAGGTGTCCCTGCCCATGGCAGGGGGGTTGGAACTGGATGATCTTTAAAGGCCCTTTTAACCCAAACCACTTTATGATTCTATGTGTGATTACCATCTTTATAACTCCTGAACCAAGAAGAACCAACAGGATAAATATTATTCAGAGTCAGGAAAGATTTGACCCTGGGAGCACCTAAAAGTGAAGAGAAGCTGGTCTTCTACTCTTTTTTTTCATGTGTGAGTAAAAAAAAAATACTTTTCCTCCTGCACTATGCAAAAGGCTGTAGCTGAGTGCAGTGCACGCCCTGCTTAGTACTCTCTGAGTATTGAGAACCTAATGAGCTCACATCTCCTTTCTGAAATAGGGAGGGGGGAAAAAAATAAAAAAGAAGTGTGGCCTAATGATTGCTTTTTACAGCCAGCAGTTGCTGTGCAGCTAATATATTGCTGTGTGGGAATTGCTTCTAGCAGCTGTCACAGTATACTTCCACATTAAGTAATGGGGTGTAGACATTGCTCTTGCCCTTGATTAACCAGGGGGTAATCAGAAAGGGGAAGGTGTGAGCAATGCAAAGAAGTGATTTGAAAGAAAGGCCTGGCCCCCAGCACAGTGACTACACTTCCTCTTAAGATTTTTCTCCCAGGCAAAAGGGACTTGCTAGAGCTGCTAAGGCTTGGCCAGCTAACAAGGCTTTAATTGGTATTGTAGTTCAGATTCTTTGCTGCAACACAGACTTTGTTTTCTTTTCATAAAGTTCCCTCTGAAACTTCTCAGAACCAATTTATATTTACAATTGGAATGATTTGGGTTTTTTTTTTCCCCTTTCCCAATAAGAAAAGAATGTTTCTACAGTAATTAGTTTGTCTTTCAACACCAGTGTCTTTGTTTGGGGAAGGTGAAAACCAAACCAGCATGGAAGAGAGAGATGCCTAAGATATAAAAGTAAAGCCCTGGACCCCCTGAAGCTCTTTATTCTACACTGTGGAAGATGAAAGCCTTTGTGATGTTTGTCATAGACTGACTTTGATATAAACAGGAGAAGGTCTATAGAGAATTCTGGTGAAAATGTTCAATATCTTAAACTTATCTAACCGTATGGCCTAGGAAGATCTGTTTGTACTGACTTTCAGGCCCCAATGCATAGCTTATTTTTTATTCTGCAAACATTTTTAAAAGGCATGACTGGAGACCCAGCACAAGAAGGACATGGATCTGTTGGAGCTGCTCCAGAGGAAGGCCATGAAGATGATCAGAGGGCTGGAGAACCTTCCCTATGGAGGAATTTGGGCTGTTCAGTGTGGAGAAGAGAATCATAGAATCAGTCAGGGTTGGAAGGGACCACAAAGATCATCTAGTTCCAACCCCCCTGCCATGGGCAGGATCTGAGGAGACCTTATGGAGGCCTTCCAGTGTCTGAAAGGGGCTACAGGAGAGCTGGGGGGGGGAACTTTTTACAACATCTTCTTGTGATAGGACAAGGGGGAATGGATTGAAGCTGGAAGAAGGGAGATTTAGACTGGATATTAGAAAGAAATTCTTTATAGTGAGGTTGGTGAGACAGTGGAACAGGTTGCCCAGAGAAATCATGAATACCCTCTCCCTGATGGTGTTCAAGGCCAGGTTGGATGAGGCCTTGAGCAAGCTGGTCTGGTGGGAGGTGTCCCTGCTCATGGCTGGGGAGTTGGAACTTGATAATGTTTAAGGTACTTTCTATCCCAAACCATTCTATGACCCTTGGTAGAAAGATGAATGCTAATAGCTTCCTCTGATAACATTACTCTACAAATGCCAGAAACATAACAGTAATCAGTTTAGTATTTCAGATTTTGCCTCTTCAGCCATTCATAGTTTTCCACAGTAAGTTTTGCACATTGATTTAACAATCCTTAAGGCTAGAATTTTAAAAAACTAAAATATTCTTTTAATTGTTAAACAAAAAAAAAATGAAGGAAAGAAAAAAAGAAAGGAAAGAAAGAAAGAAAGAGAAAGAAAGAAAAAGAGAGAAAAAAAGAAATACAGAAATAAAGAGAAAGAAAAAAAAGAAGAAAGAACGGAAGAAGGGAAGAATTGAAGAAAGGAAGAAAGAAGAAGAGAGAAAGAGAGAAACAAAAGAAGGGTGGAAGGAAGGAGGAAAGAAAGCAAGACAGCAAGCCATAAAGCAAGAAAGAAGGCAAGAAGGAAAGAAAGAAGACAAGAAAGCAAGCAAGAAAGGAAGAAAGCAAGCAAGCAAGAAAGGAAGCAAGAAAGCAAGAAAGCAAGAAAGAAGTCAAGAAAACAAGAAGGCAAGCAGGAAAGTAAGAAAGAAAGCAAGCAGAAAGAAAGAAAGCAAGCAATAAAGGAAGAAAGGAAGAAAGAAAGCAAGAAAGAAGTCAAGAAAGCAAGAAGGCAGGAAAGCAAGCAAGAAGGCAAGAAAGGAAGCAGGAAAGCAAGCAAGAAAGCAAGCAATAAAGAAATAAAGCAAGCAAGAAAATCGGCAAGAAAGCAAGAAGAGAAGAAAGCAAGAAAGCAAGAAAGCAAGCAAGAAAACAAGAAAGAGCAAGAAAGTAAGCAAGAAGGCAAGAAAGCAAGAAAGAAGTCAAAAAAGCAAGAAGACAAGAAAGCAAGAAAGAAAGCAAGCAAGAAAGCAAGCAAGAAAGAAGAAAGAAGACAAGAAAGCAAGAAAGAAAGTAAGCAAGAAAGAAGGCAAGCAAGCAAACAAGAAAGCAAGAAAGAAGTCAAGAAAACAAGAAGACAAGAAAGCAAGAAAGAAAGCAAGCAAGAAAGCAAGCAAGAAAGAAGGAAAGAAAGAAGACAAGAAAGCAAGCAAGAAAAGAAGCAAGCAAGCAAGAAAACAAACAAGCAAGCAAGAAAGCAATCAAGAAAGCAAGAAAGCAAGCAAGAAAGCAAGAAAGCAAGCAAGAAAGTAAGCAAGAAAGAAGGCAAGAAAGCAAGAAAGAAAGAGCAAGAAAGTAAGCAAGAAAGAAGGCAAGAAAGCAAGCTAGTAAGAAAGCAAGAAAGCAAGAAAATAAGAAAGCAAGAAGGCAAGCAAGAATGTAAGCAAGCAAGAAAGAAGGCAAGAAAGCAAGCAAGCAAGCAAGAAAGCAAGCAAGCAAGAAAGAGCAAGAAAGCAAGCAAGAAAACAAGAAAGCAAGAAGGCAAGCAAGAAAGCAAGCAAGAAAGGAAGCAAGAAAGAAGGCAAGCAAGAAAGAAGGCAAGAAAGCAAGCAAGCAAGCAAGAAAGAGCAAGAAAGCAAGCAAGAAGGCAAGCAAGAAAGCAAGCAAGAAAGCAAGAAAGAAGGCAAGCAAGAAAGAAGGCAAGAAAGTAAGCTAGTAAGAAAGCAAGCAAGAAAGTAAGAAAGAAGTCAAGAAAGCAAGAAGGCAAAAAAGCAAGCAAGAAAGATCAAGAATGCAAGCAAGAAAGCAAGAAGGCAAGCAAGAAAGTAAGCAAGAAAGCAAGCAAGCAAACAAGAAAGAAGGCAAGAAAGCAAGGAAGAAAGCAAGCAAGAAAGCAAGAAAGAAGGCAAGCAATAAAGAAGGCAAGAAAGCAAGAAGGCAAGAAAGCAAGAAGACAAGAAAGCAAGCTAGTAAGAAAGCAAGAAATCAAGCAAGCAAACAATCAAGAAAGAAGGCAAGAAAGCAAGCAAGCAAGAAAACCTGAAAGCAAGAAAGCAAGCAAGAAAGCAAGGAAGAAATAAAGCATGAAAGAGGAAAGAAAGCCCCAAACTTTTATGTTGTGTGAATCTTTTTCAAAGAACTGTAGAAATAATCCTCAAGCCTGGCTGCGCACAGCAGGGTAACTCACTTGGGTTCACAGCAGCCTTTACCTGCATTTTTTTAAGTGTGTGCATATACATATCAGCCTTTTATATTTCCACTCCTGCTATCTGTAAGATTCATTATGATTCACAGGGCTACCTGTCTTATCAAATGATGATTACACTAAAAAAACCTTGGACCACTTTTCAATACCAATTAGCCTACAAACCCCCCAACTGTTGCAGTGGCTGTGAGAGCAACATGGCTCCAGTGAAGGCACATATGGTTCTATTCAATTAATTACTTGAGCATTGGACTGTGCTGTATACATGGAAGGAGCTTAGAACATGTTGCCACTGCAGATGCTGTGACAGAGACAAAAGCAGGGAGTTTATTTAGGGAAGCATATTGCTGATTTGGGAGTGTAATGGCCCCTGACAAACTCATTCATAAGTGTTAGATACAATTGACACACTAGCACAAGTTCAGGAGCATTTTCCTTAGCTACCATTTCTAATTGTCAGCAGGTTCTGGTTCACAGAATCACAGAATTAACCAGGTTGGAAAAGACCTCAGAGATCACCAAGTCTAACCTATCACCCAACACCATCTAATCAACTAACCCATGGCACTAAGTGCCTCAGCCAGTCTGATTTTAAACACTTCCAGGGATGGTGACTCCCCACCTCCCTGGGCAGCACATCCCAATGGCCAATCTCTCTCTCTGTGAAGAATTTCTTCCTACCATCCAGCTTAAACCTCCCCTGGCACAGCTTGAGACTGTGTCCTCTTGTTCTGGTGCTGGTTGCCTGGGAGCAGAGCCCAACCCCCACCTGGCTACAACCTCCCTTCAGGTAGTTGTAGAGAGCAATGAGGTCTGCCCTGAGCCTCCTCTTCTCCAGGCTAAACACCCCCAGCTCCCTCAGCCTCTCCTCACAGGGCTGTGCTCCAGACCCCTCCCCAACTTTGTTGCCCTTCTCTGGACACGTTCAAGCAACTCAACATCTTTCTTAAACTGAGGGACCCAAAACTGGACACAGGACTCAAGGTGTGGTCTAAGCGGTGCTGAGTCCAGGGCAGAATGATTTCCCCACTCCTGCTGGCCACACTATTTGCCACCTGGGCACACTGCTGGCTCTTGTTCAGCTGCTGTCCACCAGCACCCCCAGGTCCCTCTCTGCCTGGCTGCTTTCCAGCCACTCTGTCCCCAGCCTGTAGCTCTGCATGGGGTTGTTGTGGCCAGTGTGTAGAACCTGGCACTTAGATGTGTTAAATCTCATGCCCTTGGACTCTGCCCATCTGTCCAGCCTGGCAAAGTCCCTCTGCAGAGTCCTCCTACCCTCTGACAGATCAACACCTGCCCCCAGCTTGCTGCCATCTGCAATAAATGAAGGAGAAAGGCTATTGGCCCCAAAATAAGGCAAGACAGAAAAGTTTTGCTTTTTTTTTTTTTTGTTTGTTTGTTTTAAATCAAACATAAGTGGCTTTATTCAAATCTGTTTGCACTGGTAGCTAAGACATTTGATTGCAGAATAGCTATCAAGGGAGTTAGTGGGCTGTCAAGCTCCAGGAGGCTGGTGATAGAAATGGTTGGATTGTTTTGCTGTGAAAATAAATTATCTGAGCAATTATGCCTTCTTTATTCTGTTAGACAGCCCTTTATGGAATGAGCATCATTCCTTAAATGTGATTTTTATGCAGAACAGCTTAGATGGAATCTGAACAGCTTAGATGGAGCTTTGCAGTTTAGGGGGTATCTGTGAATTGTCCACTTAGCCTGTGTTTTGCTCATTATTTGTGGTGAGCAACTGGTTTCTTCTGAGGTTTGTTATTGATTATCTGACTGTTTGGGAGAACTGTGTAACTATCAGTTTTTAAACAGAGGAATAAGAAATTGAAAATTGAAAGTAATGATGGTATCCAGCTGTCAGGATTTCCACAACCAGAAACAACTTGCAGAAACAAATTAATTGCAAATCCTTTCTCTCTAAAAGTTCTACCTGAATGGGGCCTATGAGAGGCATGGAGAGAGGGACTCTTTCCAAAGGCCTGGAGTGATACACACGAAGTGCCTGGTGCAGGAAGTTCAACATGAGGAAGAGCTTCTTTCCTGTAAGGGTCACAGAGCACTGGAGTAGGCTGCCCAGAGAGGTTGTGGAGTCTCCTTCTCTGGAGACTTTCCATCCCTGTCTGGATGTGTTCCTGTGCAACCTGCACTAGATTCTATGGTCCTACTCTGGCAGGGGCTTGAACTGGAAGAACTCCAGATCTCCCTTCCAACCTCTAATGTCCTATGAAGTGTCCAATAAAGCAGCTGATGGGCCTTTGTTCCCTCTCTGGATTTGCTGATATTGTGTCATGCAGGAATAAATACCTTATTTAAAAAGATTTAATCATAATACATTTAACAAGGATGAGAAAGAAGTAGCTAGAGACATATTAATCCTTTAATTTCCATGATGCTAGACAAAACTGTCCTTCAAAATTTCCATGCATTACAAATGACAGTGACAGTTTCATGATGGAAAATAATACTCTGAGTGTCTTCTTGTTTGCTTGACAAATTTTTGTTCAGCAACAAACGAGTTGCAGTCATCAAGCAAGTTTTTTCATCAACTTATTTGTCTCTTAGGCAGCTGTGATATGACAGGTTGAGAAACAAACAGCTCCTTTCAACAGAAGACAAAGAATTCAAACTGCATTGAGTAGCCTGCGCTTATTTGTGGCTTTGATGTTGCAGGGAGAGGGTTCCCCAAACTGCTTGTTGTAAATTTCTTTTAATGGGTTTCTTCACTGCACTGAGTAGCCTGCACTTATTCACTGCTGTTTGATGTGGTATCAAGAGGGAGAGGGCTCCCCAGACTACTTCTTGTAAATTTCTTTTGATGTTTTTTTTCGCTGCATCAGTCACTTGATGATTTCACCTCTTAGGAAGCTCCTTTCAGTAAAAAAGCCATACTCTTCTAAAGGTGAAAACAGTGACATGGCCAAAGAGCTAAAGTGGGTTTGGAGTAGCTAGGTTGGGTTGGTAGCTGTTTCATTCTTTGACATTGTGAAAGATTCTGTATGACTTAAAAATTAAAAAGAGAGGGAAGGAAAAAAGAAAAAGAAAAAGAAAAAGAAAAGAAAAAGAAAAAGAAAAAGAAAAAGAAAAAGAAAAAGAAAAAGAAAAAGAAAAAGAAAAAGAAAAAGAAAAAGAAAAAGAAAAAGAAAAAGAAAAAGAAAAAGAAAAAGAAAAAGGAAAAGAAAAAGAAAAAGAAAAAAGAAAAAGAAAAAGGAAAAGGAAAAGGAAAAGAAAAAGAAAAGAAGAAAAAGAAAAAGAGAAAAAGAAAAAGAAAAAGGAAAAGGAAAAGAAAAAGAAAAAGAAAAAGAAAAAGAAGAAGCAAAAGAAAAAATAAAAGGAAAAGGAAAAAAAGAAAAATAAAAATAAAAGAAAAAAGAAAAAGAAAAAGAAAAGAAAAGAAAAAAAAAAAAAAAAGAAAAAAGAAAAAGAAAAAGAAAAAGAAGAAGCAAAAGAAAAAATAAAAGGAAAAGGACAAAAAGAAAAATAAAAATAAAAGAAAAAAGAAAAAGAAAAAGAAAAAGAAATTAAAAGGGAAAAGAAAAAAAGAGAAAAATAAAAATAAATTAAAAGGAAAAAGAAAAAGGATAAAAATAAATTAAAATAAAAAGAAAAATTAAAAAAGAAAAAGAAAAAGAAAAAAGAAAATAAAAATAAGTTAGATGGAAAAAGAACAAGAAAAAAGAGAAAATAAAAATACATTAAAAGGAAAAAGTAAAAGAAACAGAAAAAGGAAAAAAGAAAAGAAAAATAAAAAAATGAGAGGGAAAAAGAAAAGAGAAGGAAAAAGAAAAGAGAAGAAAAAATTAAAAGAGAAGAGAAGGATAAAGGAAAAGAAAAGAGAAGGAAAAGAGAAGGAAAAAGAGAAGATACAAGGAAGGAGAAGAAAAAAGCAAAAGGAAAAGTGAAGGGAAGAGAAAAGCAAAAGAAAAGAGGGGCAAAAAACTACAGAAAGGGAGGAAGAGATAAAAATTTACTCTTGTGAGTTGCACAGAAATCTTAGGGCAGTATTTTTATTCAATGTATTTTCATGGGCATTATGCAAAGCATCCAGAGAAAATGAAGCTATGGTAATGGCATTCAGATAGATGAAATAATATTGCTCCCATATGAGTTTATTGCTAAGCATAATGTGTGAGGCAAGCATGAACAATCTATTTAACTAAACACTTATTTCTCTGAAGGAAGAGTCCCCATTTAGGACCCTGCACTCACATGAGAGTCTTTTTGGACTCTACATCAGACTTCTTAATGCCAAATCAAATAACCTCATGTCTATGCAAATACTGTGCAAGAGTAGCCCATAAATTGCCATCATTTGTGTAGCAGCACATTTCTCTTTTAGTCATTATCATTGTATCATTAGGATAAATGAATTCACAGATTCTTCACAGAATCAGCCGATTCCTGTGCTCCAGTGGCAATGCAGAGAGGTTGTCACTTTTATCAATGAACAAGAATCAGTATGGGTGGTTTAGATAGAGGCTGCATCTGGGCAATGAGCATCCCACCTTCCAGGTACTGTGGTCTCAGCACTTCTACTGCAGTGACTATCTCCAAAGTCAAAGCATCTAAGTTTCTTTTTTTTGTTGTTGTTTTGTTTTTTGTTTTTTTTTTTTTTCCACAGAATCACAGAATGTTAAGGGTTGGAAGGGACCTCCAAAGCTCATCCAGTCCAACTGCCTTGTCAGAGCAGGATCAGGCAGAGCAGATCACACAGGAACTCATCCCGGCAGCTCTTGAATATCTCCAGAGAGCAAGACTCCACAACTTCTCTGGGCAGTCTCTTCCAGTGTTCTGTAACCCTCACAGTGAGAAAAATGTTTCCTCCTGTTTCCATGGAACTTCCTATGCTTCAACTTCCATACATTGCCCCTTGTGCTGGCATTGGGCATCACCCAGCAGAGCCTGGCTCCAGCCGCTGGGCACTCACCCTGCACATCTTTATCAACATGAATGAGCTCACCCCTCACACCCTTCTTCTCCAAGCTAAAGAGCCCTCAGCTCCCTCAGTCCATCCTCATAAGGGAGTGGTTCCACTCTCTTCATCGTTTTTGTGGCTCTGCACTGCACTCTCTCAAGCAGCTGCTTGTCCTTCTTGAACTGTGGGGCACAGAACTGGACCCAATATTCCAGATGCAGCCTCACCAGGGAAGAGTAGAGGGGGAGAAGAACCTTTTCTTCCCCAAAGCTAAAGACACACAACTCCCTCAGTCTCTCCTCATAAGTCACAGTCTCACAGTCTCAGAGTATATTGGAGGTTGGATGGGACTACAGGAGATCATCAGGTCCAACCCCCTGCCAGAGCAGCATCACTTAGGGTAGTCTGCACAGGAATGCATCCAGGTGGGGTTGGAAAGGCTGCAGAGAAGGAGACTCCACAACCCCCCTGGGCAGCCTGCTCCAGGGCTCTGTCACCCTCACTGGAAAGAAGTTTCTCCTCATGTTGAGCTGAAATCTTCTCTGTTTAAGTTTGAATCCATTGTTCCTTGGCTTATCACTGTGAACCACCCAAAAGAGCCTGGCCCCCTCCCCTTGACACCCACCCCTCACCTATTGATAGACATTGATCAGATCCCCTCTCAGTCTTCTCTTCTCCAGACTAAACAGCCCCAGGGCTCTCAGTTTCTCTCCATAGGGGAGATGCTCAAGTCCCCAAATCCTCCTCGTGGTTCTCCCTTGGATTCTCTCCGACAGGTCTCTGTCTCTCTTGAACTGGGGAGCCCCAAACTGGACACATGATTCCAGATGTGGTCTCACCAGGGCAGAGTCAAGAGGTAGAAGAACTTCCCTAGCCCTGCTGGACACCTTTCTTGATCCATCCCAGGATCCCATTGAGTCTCTTAGCCACAAGAGCACTTTGCTGTCCCATGCAGAGCTTGCTATCCACCAGCACTCCAAGGTCTTTCTGTGTGGAGCTGCTTTCCAGCAGGGCAGCCTCTAACCTGTCCTGGTGCCTGTTGTTATTTCTCCCCAGATGTAGAACCTTGCACTTCCTCTTGCAAATTCTTTGCCAATTTTGATGTCGCCTGTACCTCGCTACCCTTCATGAAAGGAAGGGAGCAAGGAGCACTGCAATGCTATATTAAGCTCAGGCAATTTGGGATAATGTGGTTTAAAACTGGAATTCATGTTCTAAAAGTCCAACTAGAGAAATTGTAATAGTAAATGGCCAGTCAGGTAAAACGGCTGTAATAGGATGTGTCAGATAAACTTGATTTTATATCCTTGAGGATATTAAGCAGTGCACTACTAAGCCAAGAAGCTCATAGAAAACCATTCCTTTCTGTGGGATCCTTACATGACCTATCTGCTGGAAAAAATGAAGCTTAAAGAGAGGCTTTCTACTTAGGCATCACCTGATGCATTGGCTGTTACTCTTTGTCGTTTATGTAGCCCCAAAACTCTTGGATTTAATGTTTTTCATCTGAAAAGGCAGCAAAACTAGACTCTGAAAGCCTAAGAAATAAGTAATAAATCAGCCATTTCCTCCTCCAGGCTAAAATGAGAGAAAGCTGCCTAGCAGAAAGGGAGCTGGGGGTGCTAATGGCCAAGCAGCTGAAGAGGAGCCAGCAGTGTGCCCAGGGGGCCAAGAAAGCCAAAGGCATCCTGGCTGGGATCAGCAATGCTGTGTCCAGCAGGAGCAGGGAGGGGATTGTTCCCTGGCACTCAGCTCTGCTCAGGCCACACCTTGAGTATTGTGTCCAGTTTTGGGCACCTTAATCCAAGAGAGATGTGGAGGTGCTGGAGCCAGGGCAGAGCAGGGCAAGGAAGCTGGGAAGGGCCTGGAGAAGAAATCTGATGGAGAGCTGGGGATGGTTAGTTTGGAAAAGAGGAGGCTGAGAGAACGCCTCATTGTTGTCTACAACTATCTCAAAGGAGGTTGTGGAGAGGTTGGTGCTGGTCTCTTCTCACAGGTCATTAGTGATAGAACAAGAGGGAATGGCCTCAAGCTATGACTGGGTAGGTTTAGACTGGACATTAGGAACATTTTTTTCCCAGCAAGAGTGGTCAGGGATTGGAATGTGCTGGGCAGGGAGATGGTTGAGTCACCAACCCTGTATGTGTTTAAAGGTAGTTTGGATGTGATGCTTGGGATTATGGTTTAGGGGTGACCCTTGTAGAGTAGGGTTGTGGGTTGGACTTGGTGATCCTGAGGGTCTTCTCCAACCTGAATGTTGCTGTGGTTTTGTGATGATTCTGTGAAGTAGGTAGGCAAAATATGAATTGCTATTCTGCTTAGACCTGAAGGGCAGAGAATAATTCAGCAACATATTTGTTTAGGGCTATCTGGGTAGTTTTCAAAACTCTGGCACAGAGTTGTGAGTGAAAGTCAAGCAGACTTCTTAGTCAAGCACATGAGGTGTCAGGCAGACCTTGCACATTAATATGACTTTTGATCTTATTCCTGTTTGAAAGCACCAGAAAACATCAAGAGACTAATAAACTCCTACCCATGACACTGAAGATAGGATAATCTAAAGGAATAAAACTAAACCTAGAAGATCTAAAGCTGATCAAGGGTCTACAGAGCAAGTTTTATGAGAAGCAGCTGAGGGAACTGGGATTGTTCAGCCTGGAGAATAAGAGGCTGAGAGAAGACCTCATTGTTCTCTACAAGTACCTGAGAGGAGCTTGGAGTGAAATGGGGCTTGGTCTCTTCTCCTTAGTATCAGGTGATAGATTAAGATGAAATGGACTGAAATTGTGCCAGGGAGTTGGATATTAGGGAAAATTTCTTTATGGGAAGAGTGGTCAGGCATTGGAACAGGCTGCCCAGGGAAGTGGTGAAGTCACCAACCCTGGAGGTGTTAAAAGAATCCTGTAGACATGATACAGTCTCACAGTCTCACAGTATATCAGAGGATGGGAGGGATCTCAAGAGATCATCAGGTCCAACCCCCTGCCAGAGCAGCATCACTTAGGGTAGTCTGCACAGGAATGCATCCAGGTGGGGTTGGAAAGGCTCCAGAGAAGGAGACTCCACAACCCTCCTGGGCAGCCTGCTCCAGGGCTCTGTCACCCTCACACCAAAGAAGTTTCTCCTCATGGTGAGCTGAAATCTTCTCTGTTCAAGTTTGAACCCATTGTTCCTTGTCTTATCATTCTGTACCACCCAAAAGAGCCTGGCCCCCTCCCCTTGACACCCACCCCTCACATATTGATAGACATTGATCAGATCCCTCTCAGCCTTCTCTTCTCCAGACTAACCACCCCCAGGGCTCTCAGTCTCTCTTCACAGGGGAGATGCTCAAGTCCCCAAATCCTCCTCCTGCCTTTCCCTTGGATTCTCTCCAACAGGTCTCTGTCTCTCTTGAACTGGGGAGCCCCAAACTGGACACAGGATTGCAGCTGTGGTCTCAGCAGGGCAGAGTCGAGAGGTAGAAGAACTTCCCTAGCCCTGCTGGACACACATTTCCTGATCCATCCCAGGATCCCATTGGCTCTCTTGGCCACAAGATGCATGTGATGTGATACATCAGGACATAGGATAGTAGATAGGCTATAAAGTCCAAAAGAGTTCTGAAATAGCAATAAGCAGTGTTATTCCACTTGTTTCTTTCCAGGAGAGAGAGAAAAATACTTGGATACATTCAGGAGAAATTTGTAATACTAAAAAAAAAAACAAACCAAAAAAACCCAAACCAAACAAAAACAAAAACAAACAAACCAAACCAAAACAAACCCCACAAAACAACACCACCACAAAACAATTTCTTAGGATTTCAGAGTCTAATTTGGCTTCCTTTTTGGAATGAAAATAAATAAATAAACCCAACAGTTGTGAGGTTATATATAAACCACACAAAACAACAATAACAAAAAGGCCTGTCTAGCATTTAAATACCTGGATGAAGCTGCCAACAATTATAAATCAAGATAAAACATTAATACCTGATACTTTTTGTCTCATTAATAAATGAGTAAGAAATGATTGATTTTAGTAGAAGAATTTGACAGCAATCCTCAAAGGGCTGAACCACAGAGAACATTCAGATCTATTTCTACTGCTGATTGCATCTTAAAATTTTAACATGCAGGTATCTTTGTGATTAAAAAAGGAAAAAAAAAAAGAGAGAGAGATAACAGAGTTGTGATTCATTAAACACTTCAAAAATTCTGCACTGCTTCCTGTAGCTTTGTGATACTTTCAATAAAATATTGATGGTCCTGCTGGAGACTCATGCTTTTAGCACAAGTGGAAGAACAACATTGAAGAGTTTCAATAAATCTTGGTTTTTTAAAAAAAAAAATAATAATTTTCCTTTCATGAAAAATGAATTTTCTTTTCCCTCTTTTCCTTTTTTTTTTTTTTTTTTCCTTCCTGGCGGGGTATGTGTGAAAGAAAAATAATTCAGAAGCACAGCTTCTTATCTTAAAAAGGAAGGACATTCAGGACAAATTTCAGTTTCTAACACTGCATATTTGGAGTACAGTCATGTTTTTTTTTTTTTTTTTATGTTTATTGAAAACTTATGGAAAAACTTTTCAGCTTATATCCAAACCACCAACTGCATCATCTCAAGAAAATGAAGTTAAACTAAATGCTGGGGGTGGGGTGAGAGATATTTTGAACTGCTCTGAGTTTGCAGGTGAGTATTACACATAGGAATATTTGTCCAGGGTCAGCATTGTGCTCAGTTTTGGGCCCCTCACTATAAGAAAGGCATTGAGGTGATGGAGCAGGTCCAGAGAAGGGCAACAAAGGTGGTGAAAAGTTGGAGAACAGGGCTGGTGAGGAGTGGCTGAGAGATCTGGGATCATTTGGGCTGGAGAAGAGGAGGCTGAGGGGAGACCTCATTGCTTCCTACAACTTCCTGAGAGCAGGTTGGAGCAGGGTTGGGGTCATTTCCCTCACTATAGAATCAGGTGATTGAATGAGAGGAAATTAACAGAAATATTTTTAAAGTGCAACATTCATATCAGTTTGGAGGGCTAGAAAAGATTTGAACATTTAACATGTAAAAAAAAAAATATGTATTTGCAACCAGTATTTGTGAGATATGGAAGCTTGTTATCCAAGCATTAGTAAGTAGGTATTAGACATCACACAATCACAGAATTATTGAGGCTGGAATAGAGCTCTGAGATCATCAAGTCCAGCCTACGACCTAACACCACCACATCCACCAGACCATGGCACTGAGTGCCACATCCAATCTCTCCTTAAACACCTCCAGGGATGGAGACTCCACCACCTCCCTGGGCAGTCCATTCCAGTCTCTAATTCCCCTTTCCATCAGGAAGTGCTTCCTAACATCCAACCTAAACCTCCCCTGGGGCAGCTTCAGGCCATGCCCTCTCCTCTTGGCACAAGCTGCCTGGGAGCAGAGCCTGACCCCCACCTCACTGCAACTTCCCTTCAGGTAGTTGTAGAGTGTGAGAAGGTCCCCTCTGAGTCTCCTCTTCTCCAGGCTGAACACCCCCAGCTCCCTCAGCCTCTCCTCATCAGCCTTTCCCTCCAGTCCCTTCCCCAGTCTGGTTGCTCTCCTCTTGACCTGCTCCAGCACCTCAAGATCTTTCTTTCAGTGAGGGCCCCAGAGCTGCACACAGTGCAGAATTCCATCCCTAGTGCTGCTGGCCACACTGTTCCTGATCCAAGCCAAGATGCCATTGGCCTTCCTTGCCACCTGGGCACACTGCTTGCTAAATTCAATCTCAAGGTAAACATTTCCTGTAGCTGTGATGTGTATGAATGTATACAACACATATAATGGAATGAGTAGGAGAAATTCCACATGAAACCAGGTGATGGACTTCCAAAAATCAATTTTCAGTTAACTGAGAGGGGTGGCAACTTGGTTTAAATGGGACTCATTCCCAAAGGAAGGAGCTCAAGAGAGTGACAGAGGTAATTTTAAGATCATAAATGCTGGAAAGGTCAGTTTGAAGATGCATCAACTTCACTGATCTCTATGATTTTCAAAGAAGAGAAATCGAAGAAGGGGTGCCAGAAGCAGTGACCTAATCAAATCACTGAGGATGAGAACTAAAGAGGAGTGCAAGGATGGAAAGAAAATCAGAAACCTGTACTATAACAGGGATTGTAATTGCAAATAAGGCACAGAGAGTACAGCAAGACAAGAAAGTTGTGTGCAGGTTTTGAGTGAGTGAAAGGGTGAGGCAATCGTGAGTTCCCTCCAGTGCATGTAGGAAAAGGCACAAAAGTAGCTTTTTTTTGTTATTAAACCTAGAAATGTTCACTGATGAGCAGATGACTGATGAAAAAGCAGTTAATTTTGAAAGGGACAAGGGTGAAGACATAAATTGGAGATCCCTGGAAATATTTTTGGCCATTGGGATCCACGATATAAAATGATTACAGGATCATTGCAATGTATTCATATCTTTGTGTCAAGGAATTGTAGGGGACAGCAAAATCATGGAACCACAGAATAATTCAGGTTGGAAGGGACCTCTACTGAGTGCACTGTTTGGCTGAGTCTTAAACACCTCCAAGGATGGTGATGTTTTCTCTGGTATTTGATCACTTCACAGTGAAAAAAATCTTTTGTTTGCATCTAATGGAAATTTCCTGTGTTGCAGCTTGGGCCTAGGTCCTCTTCTGCTGCCACTGCTTCCATCTTGCCCATGTCATGTCATCCCATTTAGGAGCTGTACAAAGGTAAAATTCACCATCAGTCTTCTCTGATTATGGATGACCCAACCCATCTCTCACCCTTTCCTCCTACTCTATGCTTTTTTCAGTCCTCTGTCTGTCAGAGAATCATAGAATCAACCAGACTGGAAGAGACCTCCAAGATCATCCAGTCCAACCTAGCACCCAGCCCTATCCAATCAACCAGACCATGGCACTAAGTGCCTCATCCAGGCTTCTCTTGAACATCTCCAGGGATGATGACTCCACCACCTTTTATTTTATAGACATTGATCAGATCCCCTCTGAGTCTTCTCTTCTCCAGACCAAGCAGCCCCAGGGATCTCAGTCTCTCTTCATAGGGATCATATATCACTTATAGAGGGATGCAGGATTATGGGATGGAATAACAAATTGCAATCTTCTGTGTCCTCCCTCTGGGATAGACTGTCCAGCCCCTTGGACTCTTTATCTTCTGGAGGAACTTTATCTCTATAGTAGAACACTTATTCCTCAACCTACAACGAGTAGTTATGAAAGAGAAAAGAGGGCTTGAAAGAACTCAAGTTTTGTAGCTCTGTGTGCAAATGTTAGACTAAAGAGCTGTTGGTGAGCACCACTATAATACTAATAGTTATGATCAGACATTTGGGGAGGGACTTTTTAGGATCTCAGGGAGTGATAGGACTAGGGGGAATGGAATAAAGCTGGAAGTGGAGAGATTCAGACTGGATGTGAGGAAGAAGTTCTTCCCCATGAGAGTGGTGAGAGCCTGGAATGGGTTGTGCAGGGAGGTGGTTGAGGCCCCATCCTTGGAGGTGTTTGCAGCCAGGCTGGATGAGGCTCTGGCCAGCCTGATGTGGTGTGAGGTGTCCCTGGGCATGGCAGGGGGGTTGGAACTGGATGATCCTTGTGGTCCCTTCCAACCCTGACTGAGTCTATGATTCTATGATTTATTGCAAAGTTTCTTCATGAAATTCTTATTATGCTTATCCAAGCAGCAGCAGAACGAGGGGACACAGTCTTGAGTTGTGCCAGGGGAAGTTTAGGCTTGATCTTAGAAAGAAGTTCTTCCCAGAAAGAGAGATTTGCCATTAGAATGTACTACCCAGGGAGGTGGTGGAGTCTCTGTCCCTGGAGATGTTCAAGAGAAGCCTGGATGAGGCACTTAGTGCCATGGTTTAGTTGATTAGATAGGGCTGGGTGATTGGCTGGATTTGATGATCTTGGAGGTCTCTTCCAACCTTCTTGATTCTGTGTTTCTGAGTGAGTAGGACTTAATTTCTTCTTAGGAAAATAAAAATTCTAACCAGGTAATGCCTTAGACCTTTGCACAGGATTTACAGAGCCCATTGCACTTTCTTGTTCCTCTCAGTGATACTTCTGCTGTGTTTCATCAATTCCAAGGAATTAATTCTTTTCTCACTGTGTCACCTGGGAAAAAAAGTTTGGTGTCAGGGTGACTTTCCTTTGCTCTTTGAGAGGAATGTTGAAATTGTGTTGGATATGGTAAAAAGAGGAAGCATCAAAGACCAATTATCTAAGTTCTTTCATATCTTTCAGATCACAGATCAGACCTAAATAATCTTTAAAGTTTTAGGAAGGTTTACTGGGTTTTGGATGAAGTTCTGAGTCTTAGGTGCTAGCCTGAAATGGAGCCGTAGAATGGAATGAGTGCATGGATTTCACAAGCCCTAGGAAAACAAAAGCCAAGGAGGAGGCACCTGTCATGAAAAGAGAGCTGCCATGGCTGACAGCACCAGCAGAGTTGACACAGGTCCACCACACGGTCAGAGCATCCTGATTTCCATCATGCTGGAGCCAAGCAGAGACAGAAAGCAGCTGGGCTTTTATGCGCTGCCATTCTTTTTGAAGATTTTACAGATCATTAGGTGATAATACTCACTTTAAAAGACAAGGCCAGTAGGAGCTAGGAGAGGCTTGCTTGCTGAAATGTCTGCAATTACTCACTCAGGTTGGGTTCCTCCAAGAAAGAAGTGGAAGGAGCTTTGAGGTAGCTTGACCTCTCCTTGCAGAATATTTTGTGTTCCACGGAAAGAATTATCTCAGGAGTAGTGGAAGTGAGCACACAAGGCCTAAAATAAATCTCTGCAGTATATGGGGAATGAAATGCTTCATGCACTTCTTCCTTTTCACAGCCCACTACCATTCTTAAGCCTGATCCTATCTTTTGCCATTATCCTTATTTTTTACTAAGATGTGCAGTAAAGTAAAAGTATGGAAAGACCATTAGAAATTATTTCTTTGCAATTACCTCCATGAAGTTTTCTTGCAGGTTGAAAGGATATTTCAGTCCACGCAGTGAAGGCTGCTCTGATGACTGCACTCAGGAGCTCTCTTAAATTAACATTAGCTATAACTACTAAAAAAAGATCAGCTCAGTTTTCTACCCTACAACCATCAGCTCAGTTTTCTACCCTACAACCACAGAAAAATTAACTCTGTAACTTTGCTATTCATACTGATTTCTATAAATATTAGTTCTTTTTAGATTATTATCTCTTATATCTTGATAAAGAGCCATTTTGCTTTAAAAAGGACTTCAGCACATTCTTCTGCCCTGTTAAGATCTCACCTGGAGTACTGCATCCAGCTCTGAAGCCCTCAAAATAGGAAGGACATGGACTTGATGGAGAGGGTCCAGAGGAGGGCATGATCAGGGGGCTGAAACAGCACTGTGACAAGGACAGGCTGAAGGAGCTGGGGGTGTTCAGCCTGAATAAAAGAAAAGGCTCTGGGGAGACCTGATAATGACCTTCCAGGACCTGACAGGAACCTTCAAGAAGGATGGAGAGAGACTGTTTTACAAAGGCCTGTAGTGATAGGATGAGGAGGAATGGCTTCAAACTAGAGAAGAGGAGATTTAGATTGGAGGCTAGGACCAAGTTCTTTACCATGAGGATAGTGAAACACTGGAACAGGTTGCCCAGGGACATGTTTGGGGCCCCATCCTTGGAGACATTCAAGGTGAGGCTCAACAGGGGTCTGGGCTACATGATCTAGTTGAGGATGTCCCTGCTGACTGCAGAGGGAGTTGGACTGGATGTCCTTTGAAGGTCCTTTCCAACCCAGACCATGCTATGATTCCATGATTCTATGGTTCTATGATTCCATGATTCTATGGTTCTATGATTCCATGATTCTATGATTCTCTGATTCCATGACTCTATGGTTCTATGATTCTTTGATACCATGATTCTGTGATTCCATTTCATGATTCTTCTCATCCTTTCAATTGTACTCACCAGGGCATGCATTTTTGCTTTGTTATGGGTGTCCTCTGTGCATCCCCTACTTTGTTCCACACAAATCATTACCTTAAGCAGAGATTCCACAGGTATATGACAATCAGCTGGGCAGAGCATGTGTGGCACACCTTTTCTTCCCCTGAGTTAGCTCTGGTGTGGCTGCAGTTTTAGCTCACCATGGGTAGTCTATCAAAAGGGTGTAGTCTAACAGCTCTTCAGCTGTTAACCTAATTATTTCATGCAGCAGTTCAGTAGCTTTGCACCTTGGCTTCCTCCTAAAACATAGGCTGACTCTCCAGGAGCTCACCTGAGAAGAGCTAACTGAAATTAATGCTGCATGATGGATTCTCTGAAGCCTCAGGGTTTAGGCATTAAGTGCAACTCTGTGCATGATAAACACCTCCAAAGAAGTGTGACTAGAGGAGTGCCAACAGGATCAAGATCATGATCCAGGAGGTGGAAAGGAGGTAGGATGTTGAAATCTGTGAGAGTGAGCTGTTAACAAAATAAAATCAACTCATTCATGGGAGCTCCAAGGGAGTCAGCTCATGGACAGTGTGTGCTCTGGAAGTTAAAATAAGCAGATGAAAAGCAATGAGGATATCACAGCATTATACTCTCAAAGTATATCAGAGGTTGGAAGGGACCTCAAGAGATCATCAGGTCCAATCCCCTTGCCAGAGCAGCATCACTTAGGGTAGTCTGCACAGGAATGCATCCAGGTGGGGTTGGAAAGGCTCCAGAGAAGGAGACTCCACAACCTCTCTGGGCAGCCTGTTCCAGGGCTCTGTCACCCTCACACCAAAGAAGTTTCTCCTCATGCTGAGGTGAAATCTTCTCTGTTCAATTTTGAATCCATTGTTCCTTGGCTTATCACTGTGCACCACCCAAAAGAGCCTGGCCCCCTCCACTTGACACCCACCCCTCACATATTGATAGACATTGATCAGATCCCTCTCAGCCTTCTCTTCTCCAGACTAAACAGCCCCAGGGCTCTCAGTCTCTCTTCACAGGGGAGATGCTCAAGTCCCCAAATCCTCCTCCTGGCTCTCCCTTGGATTCTCTCCAGCAGGTCTCTGTCTCTCTTGAACTGGGGAGCCCCAAACTGGACACAGGATTGCAGCTGTGGTCTCAGCAGGGCAGAGCAGAGAGGTAGAAGAACTTCCCCAGCCCTGCTGGACACAGCTTTCTTGATGCATCCCAGGATCCCATTGGCTCTCTTGGCCACCAGAGCACATTGTTGTTCCATGCAGAACTTGCTGCCCACCAGCACTCCAAGGTCTTTCTGTGTGGAGCTGCTTTCCAGCAGGGCAGCCTCTAACCTGTCCTGGTGCCTGTTGTTATTCCTCCCCAGATGCAGGACCCTGACCTTGTCCTGATTGAACTTCATGAGGTTTGCCTGCAGCCAGCTCTCAGCCTGTCCAGGTCACATTGGAGGCTATGATGACAGAAGAAGTGAGAATTATTAACTTCTCATCTTTGCCTTCCCCGTAGGAGGTTCAGATATGGAGAAAGATCATGACATTTGAAAGTCTGGTATTAAATGAACCAATGTGTAACTGTGGTGGTTTGAAACTGTCTTTTTAATTTTTCCTTGCAAAGTTCAAAACAGAGAAAGTGAAAGAATGTAAATAAGTCACTATTGGGTGTAAGAAAGCAAAATAACGATTGTTCTAAACACTTCCATTGGATAGATAGAAATGTTTAAGAACTATTACCCAAAACAAAGTAGGCATTCTGCACATTCTGCGTTCGGCAGTGGGGGCAGTTGCTGGGCTGTCTGGCTGCTGTTTCTTCTTCTCTTCTGGCTGAAGATAACACGTACTGACCTTGGCAGCTAAGTTAACAACCTTCTGCTCTAACTAAACTCTGCTTCTCTGTCCAGGGGGGTCTGGGGGGGGAAGCTCCTGGGAGAGGGAGGCCCCCTTTGGGAGGGTCCCCTTGGGGGGGAAGCAAAAGGGAGCTTGGTTGTGCTTTTCTATTGATTGTATATATTTGTAAGTGTTGTGAATTTTGTATATTTGTACATATTCATTGCATTTCATCTGCTTGTAAATACAGCTTTTCATTTGCTTCCAGACTGGGCTAGCCTGGTTATTGTCGGTGGGGGGGGGAATTTCAGCTCACACCGATACACTTTTTATTTTTGGCGCCCAACGTGGGGCTCGATTGCTTGTTTGATTTATTCCTGCTCAGATTAGGAAGCAAAATGAAGCTGTTTTGGGTTCTGAGTCATTCTATTTTATCTATTATCAGTGTGATTGTCTACAGATGGGTGGTTTCCTGCATGATAGACAAGATTGTGAGATATGTGGCATATAAGTCGTTTCTTTGGGTTAAGAACAAGTTACTGAATGCTGTTGAATTCTGTTGTGGTCTTATTGGGCTTAGAAGATATGGTAACTCAACTATGAATCTGCTAGCAGACACATTTGAGTTTGTTACTCCTCTTACAGTAACAGACTGTATTTAAAGAAATAATAAATAAATGAATAAATTGTCACGATAAATTCCTGTTTCATTAAGCTCTTCACACAACCAAGTGTGTAAAGCATTTGCTGGTCCTCATTTTCCTGCAGGTGATTGGAAATAAAAACAAACAAACAAAAATAAAAAAGGACAAACATAATTTTTCCCCCTCAGAATAAAAATTAGTAAACTTTAGATAAATAAAAATCTTCATGTTGCCTATATGTATATATATATTCAATTGAAAATTGAGTGAGTTTGTTTCTCATTTTTAATATATTTCCTAATTTAATGTAATATTTCCTTTTTGAATAAATGTAATTAGATTTTTTTAATGGAATTTGGGGTTTTTTTCCCTTTATACCCTCTCTCCTCATCTTTCTTTAACCTTCCATGATTGACTGATTGGCTGATTCTATGATTCTGTGATACATAATTCTCCTATTCTCTGATTCCATGATACTCTGATTCTCTGATTCCATGATTCTCCAATTCTCTGATTTCATGATTCTGTGATTCTCTGATTCCATCATTGTCTTATTCTCTGATTCTCTGATTCCATGATTCTCTGATTTCATGATTCTGTGATTCTCTGATTCTCTGATTCTGTGCTTCCTTGATTCTATGGTTCTATGATTCTATGGTTCTATGACTGTATGATTCTATGAAACAGGCTGGACTTTGGCTTCAGAGAATTTTCAGTACATGGGTTAGGCATCCAAGAACTCTAAACAGTATGAACCCATTCATTAACCACAAAGATGTAGAGAAATGAATCATTTTTATTTCACATCTAAAATGTCACTGCTGGTTGTGAGGCTCATGGATGACTGTCAAGAAATGAACTCGAGGCCTTTCTGATATCTGTGGGAGTTTTGCCATTGACTGCAATGCGACCAGAAAGTTGCTCACAGCTGTTACTATAGTGATTGGAACTTATTTTTGTCTGACATTGTCAGAGAGTCCTTGGAAGTCTTGTTCCAGTTGATTTCCTGTACATGGTTCCTGATGCTGTGGTGGTAATTAATAATGACAATATTGCTGCTCGGCTTTGCACCTACAGTGGGAATTCCCTTGGCTCTTTGCTGTGTTGTACGACTTCAATTGAGTATAAACATAGGGAATAACCTTCAAAGTGGCAATCAGCACTGAGACAAAAGCCTCTGTCTTCTCAGAACAGCTCATCTCAAAAGCTTTCTCCATTAGGATATCTGGACGGCTAGATCTGCCTAAAAGCTCACCGTGACATCTCCTTGGAAAGTTTTGTTCTCTGCTTTTCTCAAGGAGCTTATTTACACTGCAACCAGCAAATAAACAGCAAATGAGAATGTTTTAAATCTGATACAGTGGTTTTTTTTAGTAACAGAAGAGTGGTTCTGCTGTTCCAATGCTCAGCCCTTTATGTGTTTTCCCTCAGGGATCAGTGCTGGGACCAGTCTTGTTCAACATCTTTGTTGGTGCCATGGACAGAGGCATTGAGTGCACCCTCAGCAGATTTGCTGATGACACTAAGCTGTGTGGTGCAGCAGATAGGCTGGAGGGAAGGGATCCATCCAGAGGGATCTTGACAATCTGGAGAGGTGGGCCGAAGCCAACATCATGAGGTTCAACAAAACAGAATGCAAGGTCCTGCAGCTGGGTCAGAGCAATTCCAAGCACGAATACAGTCTGGGCAGGGACTGGCTGGAGAGCAGCCCTGAAGAAAGGGACTTGGGGGTGCTGGGGGATGAGAAGCTCAAATGAGCCAGCAATGTTCACTTGCAGCCCAGAAAGCCAATCATATCCTGGGCTGCAGCAAGAGAAGCGTAGCCAACAGGGCAAGGGAGGTGATTCTCCTCTACTCACCTCTGGTGAGACCCCACCTGCAGCACTGCATCCAGTTCTAGAGCCCCTATTACAAGAAGGATCTGAAGGTGCTGGAAGGTGTCCAGAGAAGGGCCATGAGGATGAGCAGAGGGCTGGAGCTGCTCTGCTCTGGAGACAGACTGAAAGAGTTGGGGCTGTTCAGTCTGGAGAAGAGAAGGCTCCGAGGTGACCTTCCTGTGGCCTTCCAGTATCTGAAGGGGGCTACAAGAAAGCTGGGGAGGGACTTTTTAGGATTTTAGTAGTGATAGGACTGGGGGGAATGGAGCAAAACTAGAAGTGGGGAGATTCAGATTTTAGAAAGAAGCTCTTCCCCATGAGGGTGGTGAGAGACTGGCAGAGGTTGCCCAGGGAGGTGGTAGAATCCTCATCCCTGGAGGTTTTTGCAGCCAGGCTGGAGGTGGCTGTGAGCAACCTGCTGTGGTGTGAGGTGTCCCTGCCCATGGCAGGGGGGTTGGAACTGGCTGAGCCTTGAGATCCCTTCCAACCCTGACAATTCTGTGATTCTATTAAAGTAATATTTTAAACTCAGTTATGATACAGATTTATTTAATTTTCATGCAAGGTGCTGGACTGATACTTCTGGGCAGCAGGTGTCTATTTTCTTAGGTGATGTCTACATGCTCCTTGCAGTACAAACTCATTTTGTAACGTGGCATCAATCTCTTTGAGATGTGTTTCTATGTATTCCTTCTAGGAAATGAAAGGCAACTCAGGGCTTTTGGTTTGGTTTGGTTTGTTTGTTTGTCTCTTGCTTGTTTGTCTTTTTTTAATTTGTCTCTTGTTTGTCTTTTGTTTGTCTTTTGTTTAGTTGTTTCTTGTTTGTCTTTTATTTATTTGGGTTTATTTTTTCTTTTTTTATTTTTTTCTTCAATTTATGTTTTGAAACTTTTCCTGCTCTCTTCAAAATCTGCTGGTCATGTTTTCTTACCCATTTAAACATCCTCACATGAAAATATTTTGAGTGCAGACTTGATTCTGAGGTGTGGAAAACTCCTTTCTTTAAGGAGTGGTTGATGCTGTTGGTTTTATTAAGAAAACAATAATGAGGGAATTAAGTTAAATGTGATATCTATATCCCACCCAACCATCTCATACTCCCTAATCCCTAAGCTACCTAGTTTCTTCGTTCTGAATGAGGCAGAGACTCTACAGATAAAGCCACTACATTAACAATGAGTTAAACAAGAGAACCAGAATGTCTTAGGAGATAAAGATTCAATCACAGTAACATTTTTAGTCTATTATCTGGTTTACTTCTTTGGCATTTTTTTGTTTGGGTTGGGTTGGGTTGGGTTGGGTTTGGGTTTGGTTTGGTTTAGCTGTTTTTTTATTTTTCTGCTGTTGGGTTTTGGGATTTTGGTTGGTTTTTTTGCTGGTTTTTTGTTTCGTTTGATTTGGTGTTTTGTGTGTTGTTGTTGGGGTGAGTTTTTTGTTTGTTTTTCTATTTTGTTTTGTTGTTGGTCTTTTTTTTTGTTTTTGTGGTTTTTTGTTTGTTTGTTTGGGGTTTTTTGCCTTTTTGTTGTTGTTTTTTTTTTTTCCCTGTGCAATATTCATAGAATCATAGAATGGTTTGGGGTGGAAGAAACCCTAAGGATCTTCTACTTCTAACCCCACCACCAAGGCAAGGACACTTTCCACTAGCCCAGGTTGCATCATCCAACCTGGTCTTGAGCACCTCCAGAGAGGGGACATCTACAACTTCCCCAGGCAACCTGTTCCAGTGTCTCACCACCCCTTACTGTTAAGAATTTCTTAATATCCAGTCTAAATTTTGCCTTTTCCATCTCAAAGACATTCCTTCTTACCCTATCACTACAAGCCCTTGTAAAACATCCCTCCCCATCTTCCCTGGAGGCCCCCTTCAGGTAGTAGAAGGCCACCAGAAGGTCTCCCTGGAGTTGTTTGTACAGATCTGGCAAAAGTTGTACAGATTTCCAATGAGAGCTGGCAGAACCTTTAAGGATGCAGTAGAAATTGTACCACCCCTTTGCCTGTCTTGCTATGCTCTGACCAGATTGGATTATGGCACCTGCAGAGAGGGATAATGGTAAGGTTAACTTTGGTAATTTCAATCTGACACTTACTCTGTTAGCAAGACTGATCAATAACTAACTCTAGTAGCCTTTTGTTATATTTTTCCCCCTAAGCTACTAATTTCCATTGGGTAGAATGTCAGAACTTCTCTATATGTATGTAACTAGGTTGCCCTCTTGTGACCAGCTCTCTAAAATAAGAAGCCATAACCCACTTGAAGACTACAAATGGCCTTAAAAAATGTTAATAAATTTATTGATAGATTTATATATCTTGTGCCTTTGTTTTATACTAAAAAGAGCAAAAAATTGTTGTACTTTCTAAAAATATCTATCATATATGTGTGTTGTTTCTGTTCCTTTCGGGTCCTGGTGTCAATGTTTTGGTGGTTTCCTCTTGACTTGTCACTGTCTTTGAGTGCCCTACTAATATAAAAATGGTATTCACAACCCTGTAGGAGCATTCCACATGTTGGCTGGGATGTCAGAGATTAATGTTCTTTGATTCCACATATATCTACATAAGCCATCAAGCATCAAGTCATGCTGGGTTTGCTTCCCTTATCTCCTATGCTTCAGAAACAAGCTGTTGCAAATAGGCAAGATCTCAGTGCAGTTCATCTGTCACTGATTTTGAATGTAAATCTGATTAGGTTTTCTTAGGGGCTATTTCATTTGACTTTGGTTTGTTTCTTTTGTTTTTTGGGTTTTTTCCCCCCTTTTTTCTTTTTTCTTTTTTTCCTTTCTTTCTTTTTTTCTTTTTTCCTTTTTCTTTTTTCTTTTTCTTTTTACTTCTCCTTTTTTCCTTTCTTTTTTCTTTTTTCTTTTTTCTTTTTTCCTTTTTTCTTTTTCTTTTTTTCCTCTTCTCTTTTATCCTTTTTTCTTTTGTTTTTCTTTTTTCTCTTTTTTTCTTTTTCTTTTTTCTTTTTTTTTCTTTTTTCTTTTTTTCTGTTTTTCTTTCTTTTTTTCTTTTTTCTTTTTTCTGTTTTTCTTTCTTTTTTTCTTTTTCTTTTTTCTTTTTTTCTTTTTTCTTTTTCTTTTTTTTTTTCTTTTTTCCTTTCTTTTTTTTCCTTTCTTTTTTCTTCTTTTCTTTTTTTTTTTTTTCTTCCACTTATGTGCCACTCATTTCCAAACTGATTCCATGGCCTTTGGTGCACATATTGCTCACTTCCACCAGTCAGTAACTCTTACAAATTTCACTTAAGAAGGGATTTAAAATGGTATCTTTGACTACTGCCAAAGTAGCTGATAAGTTATATGATGGACTAATTGTGATCGATGGACCAGCCTGAAAATTGAGAGCCACAACAATTCATCATAAATGAGGAACAATGCACACTAGGTTATAAACACCCTCTGAGGTTAGTTCCACCTTCAGGAATCCCAGCTGGCTTTGCCTGTTAAGCAGAAGTCAGAAGCAATGTCAAGTAAATTTCTGCCTTTCTGTAGTATGTTCCAAAGCTTTAAACACAGCTAGGTCTTGCTGTGATTCAGAGTTTCCATGAGATCACAGACTTTGTCTTGCTGCATATTTTGAACTGGTCCTAACTCTTATTTACTTTAAAATATTTCACCCTTATCTATCATGACTAGTCACAAAAAAAAAAAAAATAAAAGTGCTGTGTCTTATGACAACTGAATTTGGGGCAGAGGGGATAAGACAAACATATATCATACACCTCTGCAATGGGTTGGATGCTACACACCTCTCAGAAAACCACCTGTAAGTCTGATACAGAAGATATGGGAAATCAAAGATACCTTTCTTTTCCAGGCAAATATTTAGGGGAGGAAGCCACTGGACTAGAAGGCTGAAACATTCCAGCAGACTGCTTTTTCCTTAGATAAGGAAAATCTGAACAAATTAAGACCTGAGAGTTAATTTACCTAAAACAGGGATTAGTTCCCATTAGACTGGAATTGGTGAAGCCACCCTACGTTACATTTTAATTAGAGTTTTTGTCACAGCTTTTGCACAGGCAATGCTTGATTAAACAATCTGCTTTAGAAATGAATAAAATTCTTTTTCATTACAGTTTGGATCCCCTCCTTATATCACAAAGATATACACAGGGTAGAGTGCTTGCATATCACTTTCTTAACAGTGGAGGAAAAGGCAGTAAGTAAGCATTTATTTTTATTATTTAAATCCAAATACAATAATTTCATGATTTAGAGGCCCAGAACTCAGGTATATCACATAGCTGCTTAGTTCTGCTTTTCCATTCCAGGATAAAGGTATTATTTGTTTGCAGCAGGAGCCTCTGGTGAAATATTGGTGTGCTCTGATTTTCTCTGCAGCTGCAGCCAGCAGCATCACTGCTTGAGTGTAGAGAGCATCTCTGTGCCAGCAGCTGAACTGTTGAGGAGGTTCTCCTCCCCCTCTACTCTGCCCCAGTAAGACCACATTCAGAGTATTGTGTCCAGTGCTGGTCTCCCCAGTTCAAGACAGATAGGGAACTACTGGAGAGAGTCCAATGGAGGGCTACAAGGATAACAAAGGGACTGGAACTGATGAGGAAGGGACCTGGGGCTGTTGAGTCTGGAACAGAGAAGGCTGAGAGGGGATCTGATCAATATTTACAAATATCCAAAGGGTGAGTGCCAAGAAGATGCAGCTAGGTTCTTTTCAGTGGTACTCTGTGACAGGACAAGGGGCAATGGGCACAAACTGGAACACAGGAGGTTCCACCTCAACATGAGGAACATGTGTGGCCTGCTTGGATGTGTCTGGACACATTTCTGTATGGCCTGCCCTAGGCGACCCTGCATGAGGGTTGGACTTGGTGATCTCCACAGGTCCCTTCCAAACCCCTGCTCTTCTATGATGTTATGATTCTATGATTCTGTGGTGCTATGATGATATAATTCTGATTCTATGATGCTATAATTCTATGATGCTATAATTCCATGATGTTGTGATGCTATGATGCTATAATTCTATGATTCTATAATTCTATGATCCTATGATGCTATAATTCTATGATTCTATGATGCTATAATTCTATGATTCTATGATGCTCTAATTCTACGATTCTATGATCCTATGATGCTATAATTCTATGATTCTATGATCCTATGATGCTATAATTCTATGATTCTGTGATGTTATAATTCTATGATTCTATGAGGCTATAATTCTACGAGACTCTGATGCTATGATTCTGTCATTCTATGATTCTATGTGTGAGGATGTCTGAGCCAGGCAGGGAAGAGAGCATCTCTTAAGTTCAGGGGGCCTTCAGGAGTAGATTAAACACAACAAAAGCATACATCCATTACTGTCAGCTCCTCCTTACTCTTTGACAAATCTCAAAGCATCTTCAAGGCTTCTATTTGTTCTGTGAGTTTATCTGCTTATTGCTGCACATGCAGTGAGTTCAAAGGAATTGTTTTACAAAGCCAAAGCCCTCTGCCTACCTTCACTTCATGAATTACCACTAGGCACATGGTGGCTTTCAAAAGCATGCATGTTTTGATTTAACTACTTTATTAGGGTCTTCCAAAAGACCAGACTACCTAGAGCTCGGAGTTTAGACAGATAATCCTACCTCAGTTCTCTGCTATCCTGACTACTGCAGAATTTTGCACAAGCAGGGTGTTTTTTTCAGAGGAAAAGTGGAAATCCAGCAATGCTAAGAGTTGATCAGGGCACAAAGTGTTGTCTGTGTATCTATATGGATTCACCCTGAGGACAAAATTGAACTTACAGTGTAATAGACAGGAAAATTATTTTAAATATTTCCCCAGGAGCTGCTAAATAAGGAAAATTATTTTAAATCTTTCCCCAGGAGCTGCTAAATAAGAAGCATATATGAGCATGGACGTGTTCAAGAAACTTGTGGGCATGGCCCCTTTGGGACATGGTTTAATGGCCATGGTGGTGTTGGGTTGGCAGTTGGAGACCTCATTGCTCTTTACAGCTCTCTGAAAGGAGGTTGCAGTGAGGTGGGGGTTGGGCTCCTTTCTAGTTTCAGGTGATAGAAGGAGAGCAAATGGCCTCAAGTTTTGCCAGAGGAGGTTTAGGTTGGATCTTAGGGGAAAAAATTCTCAACTGCGAGGGTGGTCAGGCATTGGAACAGGCTGTCCAGGGAGGTGGTGGAGTCACCCTCCCTGGAGGTGTTCCAGAAAGGTGTGGGTATGGCACTTTGGAGCATGGTGGTGTTGGGTTGATGGTTGGACTCAATGATCTTGGAGACATTTTGCAACCAAAACAATTCTGTGTTATTACATGTAGAAAGAAGTATTTTTCCTTGGAGTTTCCCAGATCAGTTGGCACATTGAAATAGGTTTTTTTTTCTGGCTAATTTCAACAACTGTCCTTTTGATTATTTTCTTTTTTGTTGTTGTTGGTTTGGTTTGGTTTGGCTTGGTTTGGGTTTGGGTACATTGTTGGAATTTGTTTGCAGCAAAGCATTTTCATCTCCCAGTGGTTAATGAATGAATGTTGCTTTCCTGGTTTTCACATTCACCCAGAGGTTGACAGAAATCTTTAATTATTCATATGTAAAGTGTGATACCTGTGGCTTAGAATAATGCAGCCCAGATATAAATGCAAATTTTTATAGCTTGAAGAAGTCTTCCTATAAACAACTTTATTGTTCCTCAGGAGTATTACAAAAATTTTCTATAGTTATTCACAGTTTAAGTCTTTAAACTGAATCATGCTGAGAGAATATGAACCATTGATATTATTTATCTTAAATAGGGCTACTCAGGTTGCCTCATAATTGGCTTTGAGGTGGATTAGAGATAGTTTACAATAATTAAGCTGCAAGTTGGAGTTCACGTAGGGCTGCATGATCTCTAAACAGATTTTTCAGGGCTCAGAAAGGGAGAGTGATGTCATGACTATAATCTTGAAAAATAAATCATTATTAAAGATACATAAGGAGTAGTCAGATTGGAAAAATGCATCCATTAGAAAATTAGAGAAGTTGCTTTATATTCATTAGCATCCCTTAATGCTTGACTTGATTTTTTTTTTTCCCTAATGAAATAGTCACTTTAGTACACATGATGCCTAAATCTCACACATGGGTACTCCAGCCTGATATTAAAATACTTGGCCATGACAATGCTCAGGGGGTTGGAACACCTCTGCTACGAGGACAGACTGAGGGAGCTGGGGGTGTTCAGCCTGGAGAAGAGAAGGCCCCAGGGAGACCTAATAGCAGCCTGCCAGGACCTGAAGGGGGTTACAAGAAGGATGGGGAGAGACTGTTTGCAAAAGCCTGCAGTGATAGTATGAGGGGCAATGGCTTTAAGCTGAAGAAAATTAGATTTAGATTGGTTTTAGGAATAGGTTTTGCACCATGAAGGTAGTGGAACACTGGAACAGGTTGCCCAGGGAGGTGGTTGAGGCTCCATCCCTGGAGATATTCAAGGTGAGGCTGGACAGGGCTCTGGGCAACCTGATCTAGTTGGGGATGTCCCTGCTGAGTGCAGAGGGGTTGGACTGGATGAGCTTTGGGCATCCCTTCCAACTCAGACCATTCTGTGATTCCATGCGTTTTTGATTCTTTGATTTGGTGATTCTATGATTCTTTGATTCTATGACTCTATGATTCTTTGATTCCATGATTCTATGATTCTATGATTCCATCATTCTATGACTCTATGATTCTATGATTCCATGATTCTATTACTCTATGGTTCTATGATTCTATGGTTCTATGATTCTATGATACTTTGATTCTATGATTCCATGATTCTTTGATTCCATGATTCCATGATTCTATGAATCTATGATTCTCTGATTCTTTTCTTACCACATGAAGGAAACATACGAAATTTTAGTTTTCACTGCCCAAAATGAAATTGTTCTGTTTCAATTCTTACCACTCTAATGCAGGCAGTGCTAAATGCCAC
Source organism: Indicator indicator (assembly GCF_027791375.1). NCBI lineage: Eukaryota > Metazoa > Chordata > Aves > Piciformes > Indicatoridae > Indicator > Indicator indicator. The sequence continues at coordinate 2,552,754 of NC_072015.1, forward strand.
AATTAAATGAACAGTTTCAGGGGTGTTAACCCATTATGGAAATTGCAGGTTGAAGAGAGTGCACCCATCCTGGGGTAATTAAGTCAGGTTGGATTAAAATTCTTGATGAAAGCTCTTTGTTCTTCTTTTAACCAAATCATTTCATGTTTAGGTTCAGGGAAACAAAATCATTTTAGCACCATCATGACAGTGTGCTTGAAAAATGAGTAAGACAGGACATAGCTATTTTGTGTGTGTGTGTGACAAGCCTACACATGTCATTAGCTACTTGTAAGGATTTCACTCAGTTGTAACTTGTGAGCTTAACTTCAAAGAAGTGAAAGGAGTCAAGATACAGTAATGATCCTACAGCATGAGAAACGAAAGCAAATTGAACATCTTGCAGGATGGCAGAATGGATTTGTTAGAACACTGGGATGTGTGTGAAAGGAAAATGTTTGGAATAGATAACATAAAGGGATATATGAGAGTTGGGGGATTTTAATTGTTCTGGGTCCTAGAGGAAATACTACACAGGATCACATTATCACATTGTGATAGTAAAAACATCATAATAGGATGGGACAGGATCACAGGATCATAGGATGTTAGAGGTTGGAAGGGACCTCTGGAGATCGATTCCAACCCTCCTGCTGGAGCAGGACCATAGAATCCAGCACAGGTCACACAGGAATGCATCCAGACAGGGCTGGAATGTCTCCAGAGAAGGAGACTCCACAACTTCTCTGGGCTGCCTGTTCCAGTTCTCTGTGACCTTCACAGTGAAGAAGTTCCTCCTCATGTTCAGGAGTTCCTCCTTATGTTCCTGTGCTGTAGTTTCTATCCCTTAGCCCTTCTCCTAACTCAGGGTGCAACTGAGACACAATATTCCAGGTGAGGTCTCATCAGGGCAGAGTAGAAAGCAGAAGTAGGCAGGGAAAGGGATTCTAAGAACAGATTTTCAAGTCAGATATTGTTATTTGTGAGTTAAATCTCTGGTCTGCCTTCACTGTTCTCCTCTTAACAAATGTACATTAAATTCCCCTACAAGGAACACTTTGCTAAGGGCATGTGCTGCTGTTACCTAAAGGCAGGTGTAACAGACCTGCAAGATAATGTGGGAGAAGAGTTCACATTTTTCAGCTCTTCAGAAAACCTTTTGTGCTTTCTCTCAGGGAATCTGCATTTGTCCCCTGCAGCCACTTCAAATTTGTCTTTCAGCTCCATTACACAAAATTGCAGGCATCGTGTGTGACAATCTAAATTAATTTCTGCTTCAGTCCTTCAAATATTATTCAGAAGTTTATGCAACCAAAAGGAAGTTGATTTTACAGGGAATTTTCTATGAGGGTTAAAAGTACTTGGCATGGCTCTGTTGGGATAAGACAATTGCATAGAATCTTACAGATGGTTAATTTGTTCCCCAGTTCGATATTGACAGCAAGTTCTGCATGGAACACCAATGTGCTCTTTTGGCCAAGAGAGCCAATGGGATCCTGGGGTGCATCAAGAAGCTGTGTCCAGCAGGGCTAGGGAAGATCTTCTACCTCTCGACTCTGCCCTGCTGAGACCACAGCTGCAATCCTGTGTCCAGTTTGGGGCTCCCCAGTTCAAGAGAGACAGAGACCTGCTGGAGAAAATCCAAGGGAGAGCCAGGAGGAGGATTTGGGGACTTGAGCATCTCCCCTATGGAGAGAGACTGAGAGCCCTGGGGCTGTTTAGTCTGGAGAAGAGAAGGCTGGGAGGGGATCTGATCAATGTCTATCAATATGTGAGGGGTGGGTGTCAAGTGGAGGGGGCCAGGCTCTTTTGGGTGGTTCACACTGATAAGCCAAGGAACAGTGGGTTCAAAGTTGAACATAGAAGACTTCAGCTCACCATGAGGAGAAACTTCTTTCCAGGGAGGGTGACAGAGCCCTGGAACAGGCTGCCCAGGGGGGTTTTGGAGTCTCCTTCTCTTGAGCCTTTCCAACCCCACCTGGATACATTCTTGTGCAGAATACCCTAAGTGATGCTGCTCTGGCAGGGGGGTTGGATCTGCTGATCTCTTGAGGTCCCTTCCAACCTCTGATATACTGTGAGACTGTGAATATTTGGAGTTGTGCTGTCTTCCAATACCTGAAAGGATCCTCCAGGAAGGCTGGAGAGGGAAGGGGTAGCAAGAGGACAGGGGAGAATGGTTTCAAGCTGAGGGAGAGCAGATTTAGACTGGATCTTAGGAAGAAGTTCTTCAATATGAAGGTGGTGAGACTCTGAAATAGGTTGCCCAGGGAGGCTGTGGATGCTTCCTCCCTGGAGGTGTTCAAGGCCAGGTTGGATGTGCCTGGAGCAGCCTGGTGTAGTAGAAGGTGTCCCTGCCCATGGCAAGGGGGTTGGAACGAAATGATCCTGAAGGTCCCAAGCCAGTCTGTGATTCTACATCCCATTTAACATGGAGAATTTGAAATATGACACTTCTTTTCTGATAGGTAAGGTAGATGTTTGACTTGCAGAATATGTGCCAGGCAGCAAAGTTTGCAATATTAGTTTTGTTTGGTTTTTTTTTTGTAAGTCCTTGGAAAAACAAAACAAAACAGAACAAAACCCAACCCAAACCAAACCAAAACCACAAAACAACAACAAAACCAGAACCAAACAAAAAACCCAAACCAAAGCAACCTTAAACTATTTCTTTGCATAGAAACTGTAATTATTTCCTGCCTGTTACAGCTGCAGAGTCAGAAGCAAAGATAATTTTATGCCCCTTTCCCACACTGCCAGTGTCATGGGTTCCTGGGGACTAACTTGTACTTCAGTTATAACATAATGTTAGTCTTTTAAACACCTTGTGACTGACTCCAAATTACCCAAGCAGGTTTTGCTCTGGAATCCCTTACTAGCCCCATAAAAAGGAAATATTAAGTGGATGCTCTGAGCTTTACACCGTTTGAGAAATTTCTCTCTCAGCATCTGACCTACAATAGGCACACAAAGCTTTTCCTCAAATTATCTGTCAGAGGAACTTAATGCTCATCACTACACCTATCTTCTTGGTGGCAGTGTTAATGGGAAAAGGAGGCAAAGGAAACTGTTCACACAAAATTCAGAACCAGAAAGTGGAGTGGAATTCAGGACTGGTCTGCTCCATGTTGAATTCTAGACAGTGATAAAATAGAATGCATTTGAGAATGCAGATCTAACTACACACTGGAGACTGAATTCTTTTCTCCTTGTTCAAGCAAAGCCTGCTTCCAGACTGAACTGGGAATTGAGATTGAGTGAAGACCACAGAATTGAGCCCTGAAGGAATAGGGCTTACTGCAAGAGAGAACACAAGAGAGCTGGGCTGAAAATCCTGCTAGCAACATGTAAGAACGGAACGATGCTGCTTAGGAAAACAGCCAAATGGGATGAATTAATTAGAAAACAAGACTTTGATCTAATGCTTGTGACAGTATTTATGTTCAGTGTAACCCATAATTTGTATTACCTCATCTCTGCCATACACTTCCTCCCCCTCTCTGTTTCCCAGAGAGTGTTTGCCTACCTTTTACTGCTCATGAAAGAAAATGTTTTGCACTGTCGACATATTTGTTTGTTGTTAATAAAAGATTATAACTAAAAATATAATGATGTGTCAAACACAACTAACCCTCCAGAGAAGCTAAGCATATGGAAACAGTGCTGTGGAAATGAATGCATTGTAATTCAAATCATTTGCTTTTCTGCAACAAATTATCTTGAAGTCCTTCCCTCTCACCATACTAATGATGAAGCAAGTTTATGGATTGAGTCTGCTACCCTTTACGTTGGTGTGAAGCCCATGTAACACCATTTGACATCAAGAGAGTTATTTCAGGTTTACAATGACATAAATCAGGGCTCAATAAGCAGAAAATTAGTAAAGCTAAGTGCTTGAAATTCATTTTAAGCTCAATGGAAGGTCTATTATCTCGCTGATGAGCTCTATCCAGTTCCAGTCGAAAATCTGTGAGCTCTCAGAGAAAGATATGGATTAAGACTGCTCCAAAAAAAATTGATCCATATTCATTGCAGAAGCATTTTTCATTTCCTTTTAAAGTTCATATTTTCATATTCAAGTGATCTGAATCTCTCTCTTTTTTTTTTTTTTTATAGTTTGTTATCAAGCAAATATTTGTCATAATACAGGAAACAATTGTGCCCTCTGAAAATTGTTTTTATACTTTTGTTTTTTAGGTTCATTTTGCAATGAGGAAAACCCAACACTTCTTAGTATTAACCTAAAATGAATTCTTCCATTTGAAAATTGTTGTTCTGCCCCTGATTCAGGCCATTGGGGGATGAATGAAGGCATGAACCCTGTTGCCTTACAGCAATGAGATCCCAGAAATGCAGAGAGCAGAGAATCTCAGAAGTCCTCCCAGAAGACCTTTGTTGCTGTGTTGTAGAATTCCTAGAATCTCAGAGTCCTACTTACAGAAGAAGTCACAGAATCACAGAATTATTGAGGCTGGAATAGAGCTCTGAGATCAAGTCCAGCCTATGACCTAACACCACCACATCCACCAGACCATGGCACTAAGTGCCACATCTAATCTCTCCTTGAACACCTCCAGGGATGATGACTCCACTCCCTTCCTGGGCAGTCCATCCCAGTGCCTAATCAGCCTTTCCATCAGGAAGTGCTTCCTAACATCCAACCTAAACCCCCCCTAGCACAGCTTCAAGCCGTGCCCTCTCATCCTGTCACAAGTTGCCTAGGAGAAAAGCCTGACCCCCACCTGACTACAACTTCCTTTTAGGTAGTTGTAGAGAGTTGATAAGGTCTCCTCTAAGTCTCCTCCAGGCTGAACACCCCCAGCTCCTTCAGCCTTTCCTCATATGACTTTCCCTCCAGCCCCATCACCAGTGTCATCACTCTCCTTCCAGAAGCCCTTAACAAATGAAGCAGCTAACAGAGTCCTGAGCATATCCCTCTCAGCATCCCTACACCAAAGCCCTAACCAGAAGAAGTAACTGACAGAAGCAGAGGTCCCTAACCAAAGCCTTAACCCCCAAGCTGGTCTTAAGTCCCTAACTGAAGGTCCCTTAGCTGAAGCCTTAACCCAAGATAACTGAAGCCCTAACCCCAGATACCAATTGCTCAGAGTGGCTGTTTATATATTCTTTGTTACCAACCCCTTAACCAGCAAAATCCAACCACATCTGTAAGCTAAAATCTTTTCCCAATCAGAGGGGCCAGCATGTCAAGGAGGTGGCTTCTGCAGCATGTTCCTGTTGCAGCCACTGTTCTGAGGGCAGCTGCTGGACGTGTGCAGAGTGCAGGATTCCTTAGCTGACCAATTCATTAGCAAGCTGTGTAGAGCAAAACAATAACAGTCCATGGGTGCCAAGAACAACATCCTCATGTTGGCATATCCCTCTCAGCATCCCTACACTAAAGCCCTAGCCAGAAGGAATAGCAAACTAAGAAACAGAAGTCCTTAGCAGCTGTAACCAAAGCCATTCCATGCCATGAGAGTGGTGAGAGCCTGGAATGGGTTGTGCAGGGAGGTAGTTGAGGCCCCATCCCTGGAGGTGTTTGCAGCCAGGCTGGATGAGGCTGCGGCCAGCCTGATCTAGTGTGAGGTGTCCCTGGGCATGGCAGGGGGGTTGGAACTGGCTGAGCCTTGTGGTCCCTTCCAACCCTGACTGATTCTATGATTCTAATTTCAACCCACCTCACTCCAGTATGCAGAGGGGGAAAACAATTATAGAGAAGGAAAGAAGCAGGCTGATTTCATTGCTCAGTTACCCCCCCCCCCCCCAAAAAAAAAAAAATCCAACAAAGCCCACATAGAATTTATTCAAAACTGTGGTTCAGCCTCACTGAGGAAGCCACTGCTGCTCTTGGAGGCAGCTCCCAGGCATTTCTTATTGCCCCCTCTTTCAAATCTTACTGCTCCAGCAGCAGAGTCAGCAGAATGGAATATGTGTGTGTGTGTGGGAGAGGAGGGTTGCTTCAGATGTTCAACTTCAGTTCAGCAAATTAGCTTTTTATCTTTGATTAGCAGACTTGGGCTAAGAGGCTGGGTTGGGAATGGGAGTTGCTTCAGGGTTAGCATATGTTGAGTTCTTCCCTAAGATAACAGCGTGGTGCACAGGCTCAGCAATGTCTTCAACTGCTGCAAGAAACATCACTAGATCTCTCCTGTCAAGCATCTCACATTTTAGTGCCCTGTGTTTCTGTCAGAACTAGCTTTTGCAGTTTGGGGTTACTCTTTTTTTTTATTCCTTTTTTTTTTTCTCCCCCCCCCCTTTTTTTTCTTTTTTTTTTTTCTCCTTCTTTTTTCCTTTTTTTCCTTTTTTTTCTTTTTCATCTTTTTTCCTTTTTTTTCCTTTTTCATCTTTTTTCCTTTCTTTTTCTTTTTTTTCTCCTTTCTTTTTCTTTTTTTCCTCTTTTTTCTTTTTTCTTTTTCTTTTTCTTTTTTTTTCTTTTCTTTTTCTTTTTCTTTTCTTTTTCTTTTTCTTTTTTTCTTTTTCTTTTTCTTTTTCTTTTTCTTTTCTTTTTCTTTTTTTTCTTTTTCTTTTTCTTTTTCTTTTTCTTTTTCTTTTTCTTTTTTTTTCTTTTTTTTTTTTTTCTTTTTTTTCTTTTCTTTTTCTTTTTTTTTCTTTTTCTTTTTCTTTTTCTTTTTCTTTTTTTTTTTTTTTTCTTTTTTCTTCTTTCTTTTTCTTTTTTCTTTTTCTTTTTTCTTTTTTTTCTTTTTCTTTTTCTTTTTTCTTTTTTTTTTCTTTTTTCTTTTTTCTTTTCTTTTTCTTTTTCT